>NW_005353666.1:1043574-1045503 GCF_000412655.1 Myotis brandtii | reverse complement strand
GCTGCGGACAGACGGGCGGACGAGGCGCTGTGCGAGCACCAGAGACGTCGTCACACGGATTGGGCGCCTCGGGCAGTGAGGGGCACGGGAAAGCGGGCGTTCGCTGTGCTTCCCTGGAAGTGGCCCCGCTGGGAGCCGCCAGCCGGTCTGGGGCCGGGCCTACGGCAGAGGTCCACGCACAGAGGGCGTCCTAAGTACTGTTTAGAGGTCAGAGTGAAACGGAGGGGCAGTGCCGCTTACAGTGTGAGGTGTTAACTTTTTTAAAAATAAAAATACTTAAAAACCAAGGACACTGCCGAGGAAATACGCAGGGACCCTGTCCCCTTCGGGGTGGGAACGGGCCATGAGGAGGCTCCGTCGCTCGCAGGCCCAGCGCCTCCCGGCTCTGCCGTGGACTCTGGGGTGGTTTTCCCGAGTCGGCGGTCCACTAGGAATCAGGTTTCCTCCACTCTCTCAACTTCTGGAAAGTTCCAGAAACTCGTGTTTGGAAGGGCCATGCACAGGTGGGAGCACAAGAGGAGAAAGCTCAGCACGTCCCAAAAGACAGCCGTGCTGGGGACATGCTGACCGAGTGCCGGAGGAGGGCGCGGTGCGGACGGGCGTGTCCTCTAAGCGTCCTCTCGCTCTCACGGGCGTTACCTGCGTCTCTGCGTGAGATTCAAAGTGACATCTCAGGACTTGAGACTGCATTTCATTAAAAACTTTTTAAAGCCACTAGTTTTTTTTAAAAAAATTTAAATTGATTTCAGAGAAGAAGGGAGAGAGAGATAGAAACATCAACGATGAGAGAGAATCACGGATCGGCTGCCTCCTGCACGCCCCCTGCTGGGGATCGAGCCCACAACCCTGGCCTGTGCCCTGACCCGATCAAACCATCACCTCCTGGTTCACAGGTCGACGCTCAACCACGGAGCCACGCCGGCAGGGCTTGAAGTTTGCATTTAGAACATGGCGTTGGCTTTGCAAAATGAAACTGGTTTGCGTGTGAAGTAGACGGTCTTGCAGCCCCGGTGTTCTGTTAGCAGTTGCCTCCAGATATCAAAGCGAAGGAGAGGCCCCCAGCAGCCTCTTTCAGGTGCCTGGCCCGGACAGGACCCCCCGTGGCACGGAGACGCCGGGCGCCTGGCACTTGGAAATGGGCACCTCTGTGTGATCGGAGTCCCTGAGGAGGAGGCTCCCCTCTCTAAGCCGCAGCCCTTCCCCACTCAGCCGCAATGAATAAAGATGTTTCCAAATGCCCCGAGTGCTTTGCTTCACCGAGTAGCGTCTGTGTCCCTGCTGCGCGGGCATCAGGTAGGTCAGGCCCATCCGGAGTGTTTGGCGACACCCTGCGCCCACACCCACGGCACGTCCGTTTTCAGATCTTACAAATGTGTGGGGATGTGCACATCCCAGGCGTCCGTGGGCATCGGCACAGAGACCCTGGCCATGGACACGTGTGTGGGCTTCAGTGCCCGGCGCACCCTTCGCTGGGGCTGCCGGGACGAGAGGCCAGGGTCCGAGACTGGGCCTGGGCAGGTGGGTGTTCCCGGGGACCCCACTCCCTGGGGGGCAGACGGCTCCCCTCCGGGGCCTCACACGGCCACGGCCGGCCGTCTGTGCTCACAAGTCCCGTCTCCTCTCCTTAGAGGACCCAGGCGGGCTGGGTTAGGGCCACCCCACAGACCTCACCCGCCTTAATCTCCTTTACCCCCCGTTTCCAATGCCGTCACTTTCTCAGAAACAGCGGGGCCGTCAGCACGGGCATCAGCACATGCCCTGTCCCCTGTGCCCTGTGCCCTGTGCCCTGTGCCCTTTGTCCGTGTGGGATAAGGCGGCAGCGGCATCTCTCCTGCCCCTCGGCCTCTCTGCTGCCTCAGGGTCAGGCGGGCCATCCAGACGGTCAGCAGGGGGCTGGGCCCTAGGCCGACCTCAGGGGCCCAGCGGGCT
>NW_005353666.1:1037010-1043285 GCF_000412655.1 Myotis brandtii | reverse complement strand
CCCAGGCCTCGGGGAGAACGGAGGCTGAGGGTCTCAGGAGCCGGTTCAGCCGCACTAAACGCGTGAGAACACGAAGCCACCAGAGTCTCCGCTGAGGCGTCTGGACGAGGCCAGAGGAGGGCCAGGGAGACAGGCCAGCCCGATGGTCCCCCAGAGCCCCGACGGGCACCGTGGCGGGGCCTCTCCCCCTGACTCGCCGGGCACCCACAGTCCCCGGACCCTGTCTGTCAGAGTTTTCAGATGACGTTTGGAATTAGAGTCCATGTTTTATTTTATTTATTATTATTTGTAATTATTTTATTGATTTCAGAGGAAGGGAGAGGGAGAGAGAGAAAACATCAGGTTTTATTTATTATTATTTGTAATTATTTTATTGATTTCAGAGGAAGGGAGAGGGAGAGAGAGATAGAAACATCAGGATGAGAGAGAATCAGTGATTGGCTGCCTCCTGCTCATCCCACACTGGGGATCGAGCCCACAACCCGGGCATGTGCCCTGACCAGGAATAGAACCCTGACCTCCTGGTTCATAGGTCGATGCTCAACCACGGAGCCACCTGACCAGACAGAACCAGTATTTTATAAGCTTCAGCTTCTGCTGGGTTTGGAGACTAACTGGGTTCTTGAATTCAAGGTGACGTTTGGGGTCCTTTTCCTGAACCTGTGACGCAGGGAGACAGGCGGCGGGCGTCCGGCTATCACTCGGGACCTCAGTCCTCTCTTCCGGAGCCGCAGCCGGGAAGGTGACCTGCCCGCGGGCCCACCTGCCTCCTCGACGGGGCGCAGCTGCCCTCTGCTGGCCGCAGGCCACACCCGCAGGAGTGCTCCCTTGGCCACACCGTCTCCCCAGTCCCACGTGACAAAGTGGCCTGGGTCGAAGTGCGAGAACTTCAATAGAATCTTCGACTGTGTCCTCTGGAAATTGGAATAAAATCCTTAGAGTAATTAAGTTCAAAAATCGGACTGCAATTCACTCTCATTGCCTTTAATACTCACCTAACAGGAGGTCGGCTCCTTCGTGGCTTTTGCCATGTGACTACCTGTGTTTTTGTGTGTTTGCTTTGGTTACAGCACATGCGTGTTTTCATGAATGTATATATATATGATTTGGGAAGTAAGGTCTCTCTCTATATTTTTAGGGTGCCTATTTTAGGACAATTTTAAGGGCATGATAACTAATAAAGAAGAGATTTTACTTTAAAAGATGAGATATAATTGCCCGGCCAGTGTGGCTCAGTGGTTGAGCATCGTCCCATAAACCATGAGGTCAGGGTTCCATTCCCGGTCGGGACACAGGCTTGGGCTGCAGGCTTGATCCCCAGTGTGTGTCGTGCAGGAGGCAGCTGATCCATGATTCCCCCTCATCATTGATGTTTCTCTCTCTCTCTCTCTCTCTATCTCTCTCTCTTCCTCTCCCTTCCTTTCTCTAAAATCAATAAAATGTATTTAAAAAAATAAAAGATGAGATAAATCTACTCACCAGGAACTTTCTGAAGCCCTAAAGCAGCGGCTCTCAACCTGTGGGTCGCGACCCCTCTGGGGGTCGAACGATCCTTTCACAGGGGTCACCTAAGACCATCGGAAAACACATATATAATAACATATTGTTTTTGTGACTAATCACTATGCTTTAATTATGTTCCATTTGTAACAATGAATTTGGGGGTCATCACATGAGGAGCTGTGTTAAAGGGTCGCGGCGTTAGGAAGGTTGAGAACCGCTGCTCTAAAGGTAAGGCATCTCCTGTCTCTAACTTTCTAAATTCTGGGTCTATGGGAGCTTGTCTCCCTGATGGTGAGGACGACGGAGGGGCTGTGGGTGTGGGCGAGTCGGGCTTCGTGGGGAATCGTTACTGCCTCTGGTCTGCACAGCGTGACGGATGGGGGTGGGGGTGGAGACACCTGCCGAGGCCGACAGCCCATTGGGTGCGGACACTCGGGAGTGTGGCCTTTCTGTCGGGGAAAGCCTTCTCCACGAGCTCGGTCAGCGACGGCCCTGCCTCCCACTGACTCCCGTCCAACCAGCAGCTGCACATGGCCCTGGACCCAGGCGGTGCCGAGGGCTGGGGATCCAGGGGCCCTGGGGGCTGGGGATGGGCCGGGATCTGGCCAGTGTCAAGAGCTGGGGATGGGCCGGGATCGGGCGGTGCCAAGGGCTGGGGATCCAGGGGCCCTGAGGGCTGGGGATGGGCCGGGACCCAGGCGGTGCCGAGGGCTGGGGCTCAGGGGCAGGGCCTGGCACCTGCTGTCCAGGGGGCACCCGGCACTAAGGAGGCTGAGGCTCGCTCGGGAGGCAGAGCTGTGGTTGGAGGCCCGTCGTCCACCGTCCGCCTCACTTCCCTTTTGAGTCATTTCCTTGCTCAGAGGAAATCATTCGAACGAGGGTGAGAATCTTGTTCCGCTGCCTGTTTAAGGAGGAAGTGTCTGGGTGCAGAGCTGCAGGCACCCGAGGGCGCGGGGACCAGGCACCGAAGACCCCCTCAGACGGGCACTCACGGGCCTGGCCCTCATGTCTGAGCTCTGGTCCCACCGCACACACGTGTGGAATAAAACTTGATGGGACAGAATCCTTACGAAGGTCTCGAAGGGTTTGCAGGAGAAAACACAGTCACAGGCACCCGTGGAGCAGATTTCTCCCCACCCAGCTCCCGGGCTCCCCAACCGGCTCACGGGCTCCCCATCCGGCTCACGGGCTCCCCGTCCAGCTGACAGGCTCCCTGTCCAGCTAACAGGCTCCCCACCAGGCTCTGCGCGGAGGCTGCGCAGGGAAAAGTAGGTCCCCAAAGAGCCCCCGTCCGGCTGGGCCGTCAGCAAAGATACGAGCACACGCCAGTCACTTGCACCAGCAGAGTGACAGCCGCTGGCTGCGTTCGATGGGCAGGCGCTGTGCTCAGCCCACCGGTCGGTACTGTGTTCAGTCCCACACGCTCCCCGCTGGTCTGCATCACCCCCGTGTCACAGTAGAGGATAGTCCGAGAGGTGTGGTGATGTTTCGGGTCACGGAGCTGGGAAGGGACAGAGCAGGGCGTGGACCCCAAGGCCCCGACCTCAGCCACTGACCCGGCCTCGGCCCTGGCTGCACGTGGACAGTCAGGAGGCGACTCCAGGCCCCGCGTTGGAACCCGGTTGGCTGAGGCCCGTGTTTTCTAGAAGCTGCTGGTCCCCACCGGCCGCGCTGAGCTGGCCCAGGGCCGGGCAGGAGGAGGGCCGCCGGCTCTGCCCACGAAACCGGCAGTGAGACCCCGAGAGGCAGCCTCACTGGGTTGTGACTTCCCCATTTGCCGGCTGACATGTGAGCTGCGGGGGGGGTGGGGGAGGGGGCGGCTGCAGCCTCCTGGGGTCACGGGAGGGCGGAGGGACCGTGTCTGGGAGGCACCTGTGTCTGGGCGGGCTCTGCCCACCTGGGCCGAGTGGGCAGCTGTGGGGTCAGACGGCCTGTGACCTCGGGGTGGAGTCACTGTGGGGAGAGCCATGGCCTCAGTGTCCCTGGGCAGGGAAGCGGTTAAGAAACGTCACCGGAGAGACGACCGGGTAACCCAGGAAAGAGGCCTGTGTGGATGGAGCGTCGGCTGCGGACTGAAGGGTCCCGGGTTCGATTCCCGGTCAGGGCACAGGCCCGGGTTGCAGGCTCGATCCCCAGTGGGGGGCGTGCAGGAGGCACCGGTCCATGATTCTCTCTCATCATGGATGCTTCTCTCTCCCTCCCTCTCCCTCCCGCTTCCTCTCTGAAACCAACAAAAATGTACGTCCTTTTGAAATGCCCGAGGGGAGTTTAGGGATGTGGGGATGTTGACGTGAAAGGGTGGCTTTTCCAGGCAGCACCTGAGGCTGCAGAGCGGGGAGCTCTGGGGGGAACCAGGGGCGGTGCTTTCAGCGGACCCCAGTGGGAGCCCCCTTCACAGCCCTGGCCCCTCAGCCCGGCTTCCTCCCGGGGCCCCCAGCACCGTGGCTTCACAGCCGGGGACACCGCGGAGGGTTAAAGGCATTTGCAAATTCAAATTTAGAACACTGTTCCGGAGGGATTGCGAGACATTTAGTGAGAAAGTGTTTGTTACAATGACCAGGGCGCTGCGCCGTCTCGGCGTCCGCGCAGCAGGCGGGACGCGCACACACTTGCATTTACCAACAAGCCACGGAGAGGAGAATGACTCACGGAGACGAGATGGCGTGAGAATGACAGGGCCTCGGCTCCTCCCCCACAGGGTCCGCCCTGGATGGCCCTGCGGGGCTGCGGTGTGGCCATGTCACGGCAGCCGCACGCCCGGGGACCGGGAGGCCCCGCGTCCTGTCTGGATCTGCGGCTGTTTCGTGCAGCAGCCGAAGAAAGTGCTGGCGAACAAGGTGAAGAATGACGTCCGTTTTGCTGATGATTTGGTCTCTCCCTTCAGCGCAGTCTCGAGGTTTCTCTTTGTCCGGATCCTGACAAAGGTCCCGGGGCCCCCACGAGCCAGGGCGGGGCGTCCACCGTCCGCCTCACTTCCCTTTTGAGTCATTTCCTTGCTCAGAGGAAATCATTCGAACGAGGGTGAGAATCTTGTTCCGCTGCCTGTTTAAGGAGGAAGTGTCTGGGTGCAGAGCTGCAGGCACCCGAGGGCGCGGGGACCAGGCACCGAAGACCCCCTCAGACGGGCACTCACGGGCCTGGCCCTCATGTCTGAGCTCTGGTCCCACCGCACACACGTGTGGAATAAAACTTGATGGGACAGAATCCTTACGAAGGTCTCGAAGGGTTTGCAGGAGAAAACACAGTCACAGGCACCCGTGGAGCAGATTTCTCCCCACCCAGCTCCCGGGCTCCCCAACCGGCTCACGGGCTCCCCATCCGGCTCACGGGCTCCCCATCCAGCTGACAGGCTCCCTGTCCAGCTAACAGGCTCCCCACCAGGCTCTGCGCGGAGGCTGCGCAGGGAAAAGTAGGTCCCCAAAGAGCCCCCGTCCGGCTGGGCCGTCAGCAAAGATACGAGCACACGCCGGTCACTTGCACCAGCAGAGTGACAGCCGCTGGCTGCGTTCGATGGGCAGGCGCTGTGCTCAGCCCACCGGTCGGTACTGTGTTCAGTCCCACACGCTCCCCGCTGGTCTGCATCACCCCCGTGTCACAGTAGAGGATAGTCCGAGAGGTGTGGTGATGTTTCGGGTCACGGAGCTGGGAAGGGACAGAGCAGGGCGTGGACCCCAAGGCCCCGACCTCAGCCACTGACCCGGCCTCGGCCCTGGCTGCACGTGGACAGTCAGGAGGCGACTCCAGGCCCCGCGTTGGAACCCGGTTGGCTGAGGCCCGTGTTTTCTAGAAGCTGCTGGTCCCCACCGGCCGCGCTGAGCTGGCCCAGGGCCGGGCAGGAGGAGGGCCGCCGGCTCTGCCCACGAAACCGGCAGTGAGACCCCGAGAGGCAGCCTCACTGGGTTGTGACTTCCCCATTTGCCGGCTGACATGTGAGCTGCGGGGGGGGTGGGGGAGGGGGCGGCTGCAGCCTCCTGGGGTCACGGGAGGGCGGAGGGACCGTGTCTGGGAGGCACCTGTGTCTGGGCGGGCTCTGCCCACCTGGGCCGAGTGGGCAGCTGTGGGGTCAGACGGCCTGTGACCTCGGGGTGGAGTCACTGTGGGGAGAGCCATGGCCTCAGTGTCCCTGGGCAGGGAAGCGGTTAAGAAACGTCACCGGAGAGACGACCGGGTAACCCAGGAAAGAGGCCTGTGTGGATGGAGCGTCGGCTGCGGACTGAAGGGTCCCGGGTTCGATTCCCGGTCAGGGCACAGGCCCGGGTTGCAGGCTCGATCCCCAGTGGGGGGCGTGCAGGAGGCACCGGTCCATGATTCTCTCTCATCATGGATGCTTCTCTCTCCCTCCCTCTCCCTCCCGCTTCCTCTCTGAAACCAACAAAAATGTACGTCCTTTTGAAATGCCCGAGGGGAGTTTAGGGATGTGGGGATGTTGACGTGAAAGGGTGGCTTTTCCAGGCAGCACCTGAGGCTGCAGAGCGGGGAGCTCTGGGGGGAACCAGGGGCGGTGCTTTCAGCGGACCCCATCATTACAAAGCAGCCCTTGCGCCTCCTCTGAGCACGTGGCTGAGTCCCTATAGGGACCCCACATCCAGGTTTGAGCAGGGAATGAGGTGAGGGGTCAGGAAGGCGACTCCCACACCTTTTCGTCGCCATCATGAGCTACCCGTTAGGGCCGTCCTTTGAGAGGAGTGACGTGCGGCGATGCGGCCGCTGCCGGCGTGGCCAGGGCTGGGTGCAGACACCCACCTTCCCTGCAGGCCCCCAGGCGCCCTCTG
>NW_005353666.1:1034690-1035372 GCF_000412655.1 Myotis brandtii | reverse complement strand
CCACGCTGTGCTCCGAGCAGTTGGCTGGCGGCATGGCCCGCGGGTCCGCTGGGGAGGCTCCTGGTGGCTGTGCCCTTGGGGATGCTCTCGCCCGAGGGGAAGGGAAGCCTCTCCTGCCGGGAGCTCCAGCTTCTGCGTTTTCTCAGCAAGAAAAGCGCTGAGGCAGCGGGCGAGTCAGAGGCCAACTGAAACCGGCCTGGGAACGGCCGGAGCGTCTGCTTCGGTTTTGTTTTTGCCTGAAGAAGGGGAACTTGTGGTCAATCCCATCCCCCCCCCCCCCACGAGGCCCATTTTGCTGCCCCGAGGCCGCCGGGGCCTGCTCTGTCCTCAGCTGCCCGGGCACCGGGGAGCCAGGTGCGTGGAACCTTCTCTGTCTTTTTAAATGAAAGGCTGCTCTGCAGGGGAGCGTGCTTCCTGGGAGCCGGAGCCCGCTGCGCCCGGCTCGGTTTCCCGGTGGTCGGACCCGGCTCCCACCTTCGCTTATTTTATTTTCACATTCTCTTGGAGGTGGAGCTAGAAAAGAACACTCAACACTCATTCTTTTCTCTGGCTGCATATTTCGTGTTCTTTTCTAGTCCAACTCCAAGAGAATGTGAAAGTAAAATAAGCCAACTCACCTTGGTCCCGACCCCCAGCTGACCCCAATTCACCTTGGTCCTGACCCCCAGCTGACCCCAACTCA
>NW_005353666.1:1030241-1030473 GCF_000412655.1 Myotis brandtii | reverse complement strand
GCGTGTGGAGCATCCGTGTGGAGCATCTGTGTGTGGAGCATCCGTGTGTGGAGCATCCGTGTGGAGCATCCCTGTGTGGAGCATCCGTGTGGAGTATCCATGTGTGGAGCATCCGTGTGGAGCATCTGTGTGTGGAACATCCGTGTGGAGCATCCATGTGTGGAGCATCTATGTGTGGAGCATCCATGTGTGGATCATCGTGTGTGGAGCATCCGTGTGGAGCATCCGTGTG
>NW_005353666.1:1028483-1029148 GCF_000412655.1 Myotis brandtii | reverse complement strand
CCCGGGCGGGAGGGAGGGGACGTGGGCACAGTTAGGCCCTCGCTGGGGTGAGAAGGGAGCACAGAGAGGCTGGGCCCTTTGCTCCAGGCCACGGGCCAGGGAGAGGGAGCAGGACCTCCGGACCCAGGTCCGACAGAACCCAGGTCCCACAGGACCCAGGCCGCTGCTCAGCTGCTCCCAACCGACACATCCCCCGTCTCAGTCACGCGGGTTCAGCCGCCTCTTCCTCTCGTAAGAAAGTCCTCCAAGCGCCTGGAATCGTTGCTCTAACCCCCCACACATTTGATTCTATTAATTTTCCCTTCCCAGTGTGTCTTTTACGTCTAAAAATGGCCGAAGGGAGAGTTGTCACGATCGACTGCGTGCTCTTAGGTTCTCCTGTGCTCGGGGAAGTTTGCAGGGAGGACCCTCCCCCCCTCGCCCCTCCGGACACCAGGTCCCCGTCTGAGGGGCCGAGGGGCTCACGAAGCCCTCTACACGCGGTCATGTTCACGGTGTGTTTTATTATAGAGACGGGCACAGGTCAGCATCAGCCACGGGAGGAGGGACGGGGCCGTCCCGGCAAGCGGTCCGTGTGGAGCATCCGTGTGTGGAGCATCCGTGTGTGGAGCATCCGTGTGTGGAGCATCCGCGTGTGGAGCATCCGTGTGTGGAGCATCTGTGTG
>NW_005353666.1:1020521-1024207 GCF_000412655.1 Myotis brandtii | reverse complement strand
TCCGTGTGTGGAGCATCCGTGTGGAGCATCCGTGTGGAGCATCCATGTGGAGCATCCGTGTGGAGCATCTGTGTGGAGCATCCATGCCCCACTCGCTGGCCCCAGAGGCTGGGCCTAGGAGAGGGAGCTGGGGCCACTCACAGAAACAGGCGTCCTGTCAGTAACGGGAAGTGGGAGCGGCTGTGGAGGGGGAGGGGAGGATGTGGCACAGTCCCCGGTTCCCGCGCTCTCCGAGCCTGTGGTCGGAGCTGAGGAACCTAGCCCCTCCCCCGGGCATAGTCCCGCCCCGCGCACATCACCCGGGGCTGGGCTCCTAGCACACGCGTGCTGCAGGCGGGAGACATCACTTGGAATGTCGTGTACTGCGACAGGGAAACTTCAATCCTGCAAAACTGAACTTTCAATGCACAACAAATAATTGTCCTCAAGCTCCAGCCCGGGGTCGAAACCACCTCCCCGCGCACCTGGCGTCCCACCGCACACGGACGGCCGCCTGCAGGCGGTGTGATGTGAGAACCTGCGCGTCCGCTCTCCTCGGGAGCATCTCGCTGGCACGCAGTTTGTTCGGACGCCGGAAGACGGTTCTAGCTGGGGGGGGGGGGGGGGGGGGGGGGTCTCAGTGTTCAGCGCACGTTGAAGACCTGGTACCGAGCTTTCCCTCTGGGTCGTTGGGAGGGATTTGCGTGTCCGGCTCCCGGTCGGGGTGATAGGCGTTCTCCACGGACGGTGCGCTTCCGAGGCTCCCGTCGCGCCAGCGAACACGGAGTTGCACCCAGTCGTGCGCGTCCTAACGCTGGGCAGGCACCTGGAAGCAGTCGGGAGGGTCCCTTTAAGCCAGGGCGTCGGTTTAGAATACGGCCACTGTTCCCCTGCATTCTCGGGTGGGGCCGAGCGGGCAGGCCCCGGGCCCGTGGCCGCCATGGATGGGTGAGGGGGCCGTCGGGTTGGGGTGCTGAGGATCGGGCTCCTAGTTGAGGGATTGAAGAGTTCGGGGCCAAAGCACAGACAGCCATTCCCTGAGAGAAACGAGGAGAAAGTGCCGTTTTCAGGGCCCCGGGAGCGAGAAAGGCAGCCACGTTCTGCTCGAAACTTCCGTAAACCCGGCCGAGGACGCGAGGACCGGATTATTCGGTTTTTTAGTTTTGTTGCTGGAAGATTCGAGCCTCTTCCCTGAGGAAAATGACACTTGAACCAGCTCATCTCTCTCTCTCTGTGATAAATTGTTCATTTGTTAAATTTTTTAAAACTTGATTTTAGAGAGGCGGGGGTAGAGGGAGTAACATCGATCGCTTGTGTCCAGTATGAGCCCCAATCGGGAATCAAACCTGCAACCTTTTGGTGCACGGACGATGCTCCAGCTACCGAGCCCCGGCCAGGGCTAAACTGCTCAGCTGTAGCTGGACGTTAGTGATAAATGCGTTCTGTTTCGATTTGAGTTGCTGCCCAGATCCACCCCCGCCCCCTGCCCACTGTGTCTGTGCTCGACAGAGTCCGGACCTCCTTCCCCGTTGGCCTCAAGCCTTTTGAGGAAGAGCCTGGTCTCCTTAGGACGGATGGACGGACGGACGGATGGACGGACGAGGACGGGAAGTCAGCGGGGGTGGGGAGCACGCCCTCCCCTCTCAGGAGCCTCAGCTTTCCTGTTTTGCTCTGTTTCCAGTTGCCCTGAGCCTCGTGGGACAGGCGAGATGGTCCCGCGTGTCCCCATCGAGGCTGTGCGCTAGGAGGCCCTGTCCTAAGGCTCCGCCTCTCAGAGCTGCTGGCGCCTGGGCCTAGCGGCGGCAGCATGGCCCCAACTCTCTAGGAGCCGACGTGTGGCTCCCCCCATCCAAGCCTCTCCGCTCCCCTGGAGGCGCCAGAAAGCCAGCCATCAGCACAGCGGCTGGGTGTGCCCGGGTGTTTAGGGGGTGTCTGATGGTGTGTTTAGGGGTGTCTGATGGTGTGTTTAGGGGTGTCTGATGGTGTGTTTAGGGGTGTCTGACCTGGTGTGTTTAGGGGTGTCTGATGGTGTGTTTAGGGGTGTCTGATGGTGTGTTTAGGGGGTGTCTGACCTGCTGTGTTTAGGGGTGTCTGATGGTGTGTTTAGGGGTGTCTGATGGTGTGTTTAGGGGGTGCCTATTCAGCTCTGTGGACTGAGACCCTAAGATTCCACTGATGCAGCCCCGACCCCTGAGCCAGCGCTGACGGCCAGGTGCCCGGTGAGTGTCTGTAAATTAAAGCGTTTCTATGGGTTGCCGAGGAGAGGCCGTGTGGGCCATTCCGTGGTGTCCGGCCACCCGCTGGCCGTTTCTGGGTCCATGTGGAAGCACCGAGCAGGGAGGTGGGCGTGGTGATAAGGGTCCCTCACACTCACCGGAGGAGTGGGGTGGGGGGGGCTGGCACCCGCCTCCCGCCTCCTGATGGCCCCCTTCCCGCCAGGATGCTGGGGGCTCACATGGAGGCCAAGCCGCTCACGGACACCAGCTGCCCCGAGGACCCCCAGGCCGGGACCGACCCCCAGGAGACGGCCGAGCTCCCCAGGGAGGACAGCGGGGCCGCGGAGGTGCTGGTGAGCCGGGCGGTGCTGGGGCCCCATCTCCGGGCATGGGGAACCCCATCCCCAGCCGTCCCCCGTCCCGGCGTGCGGTCTCCCCCTCCTCCTCTCGCAGGGCTTTAGTGCTGCTCCGCGGGGCTGCTCTGCAGGTCGCTGACACCCGCCTCTGTGGGGGCCTGCGGAGCTTCACCTCCCGACGGGGAGAGGCAGCGCCCCGACCCTGCCACCAGCTTCGTGCCCCATCCAAGAGGAGCGCAGCCTTAGCGACTGGGCCGGACACGGCGGGGCGTTGACTGACTTCACTCGTCCCACCAGCCCCCCGGCCCCCCAAACTCTGCAAGCTGCCCACCTGACCTCTGAGCAGAGTGTCTGCGCCTCCCCACACGGTTTCTGAGTGTAGACGACCCTGTCGTCCCCGCCCACTGAGTGGCCTGTCCAGTGGCCGTGGCCACACCGGGCGGGACTGTCCCTTCTGGCCACGCTGTTTGTCCTCCAGACACAGGGGCCAAAGCAGGGCCCTGGGAGAGCTGGTGTCGGGGGGAAAGGCCGAACTCCAGCCTCTAAACCGCGGCCGTTACCACACGACCGGGGAGTCCGCTCCTGCTCCCGGGACTCGGGAAGCGCCGGCCCCGGCTGTGGTCATAACGGTGCCGAGTGTTCATGCGCATCCGCGATGGGCGAAGCCACGGGAGGCGAGCCCAACGCTACGGCCGGTGGCCGACGTCACCTGCTGCCCTCTGTGGAGTAACGCGAAACAAACTCCACTTAGTAATAAAGATGGAGCCCTGGCCGGTCTGGCTCAGTGGATGGAGCGTTGGCCTGTGGACTGAAAGGTCCTGGGTTCGAGTCCAGTCAAGGGCACAGGCCCGGGTTTTGGGCTCGATCCCCGGGGGGGGCGTGCAGGAGGAGGCCGATGGATGATCCTCTCTCATCGTGGATGTTTCTCTCTCCCTCTCCCTTCCTCTCTGAAATCAATAAAACATACGAAAAAACAACAATAATAATGAAGGTGGATGCAGGCATTAGTTCCACTCAGCTCCTCACGGCTGGAGGCCCGGCCTTGGCTGAGCGGCCCGGTGCCAGGGCCGGGCCTGTGACGCCGGCCTGTGCTTTCTCTTCCCGACAGCGGTTACAGCGGCAGGTGGCCGGGCTG
>NW_005353666.1:1019489-1020450 GCF_000412655.1 Myotis brandtii | reverse complement strand
GGAGGCCCTGAAGGAGCAGACCCCGGGGCCGCTGGGGCCCGACGCCAGCACATCCGTGGCCTCCGCTCGGCCGAAGAGAGACGCAGACACTCCGGTAGGTGCCAGGCTCTTCTGTTTGACCTGAAAGGAGCTCATTAATGGGGCGGGTGCGTCCCTGCCGGGCGGGGCAGTGTGTCTCTCAGCTCCCCGGCCCAGTGGCCTCCGCCTCATGGATAATTCATAACCACCCCATGAATAATTCACAACAGTCGCTGCCCAGATCGGCTCTCACGGGCCAGCATGTCCGGTGACCAGGCATCTGATCACGTGGCAGCAGCCACCACAGGGCTTTCCCCGCTGGACGCGTGGGGCGCGCTTGCTCACAGTGACCCTGTGAGACGGAGCCTATGGCCACGGCCACGTTGGTCCCGTGGCTGGTGGCCCCCAGCTGCATGTGAACAGCCTGAGACGCCCCCACCCGAGGGCCTCGGGGCACGGGACACTGCCGTCTCCTCCTGTAACGTCTCCGCGAGGACACGCTCCTCAGGGCGAGCTGGGGTCACTTCCTTTGTTGCCTCTGGGAACTGGGATATCGTGAGGTGGACACGACAGCGAGACACCCACGCCCACGTGGCTGCGCGTGGGACGTGGCGGCTTCCGTGAGGATCCTCCCACGTGGAGGGGACCCCGGACCAGTCCCCACCCTCCCCCTGCCTCCCTCCCTCATCTCGGGCCGCTGCCATGACTGTCGAATGGGGTAACAAGTTTATGTCGCAGCCGCTGTGCCTGTGACGGCGGGATCCCTGCCCCCCCAAATCCTCTGTGTGACCCATTGCCTTTCAGGCAGCGAAACCTGCTTGTGGAAGAGGGTCCCCTCCGTCGGCCGGTGAAGACACGACGAGGAAACATGCTGCCCGGAGCCGCAGCGCCCCTCTCCTTGGGCGGGCGCTGTCACCCCGGAGCGCACCCTCTTCCCAGGTGA
>NW_005353666.1:1017506-1019303 GCF_000412655.1 Myotis brandtii | reverse complement strand
AGAGGAAGGGAGCGTGAGAGAGGGATAGAAACATCAATGATGAGAGAGGATCAGGGATCGGCTGCCTCCTGCACGCTCTCCACGGGGGATCAAGCCCGAAAACCAGGCATCAGACTGTGACCTCCTGGTTCATAGGTCAACGCTCGGCCACTGGCATTGCACACCTTTAAGCCCAGTTTTCAGGGCTCCATGTTGCTGCGATGGGCCATCTCCTCTCCACGAGCAGTCATAACTTTCCCGAGTCCCACAGCCGCTGGGCTGTCAAACGGGCAGAGGGGTCCCCGCGTCCTGTGTTCCGGGCGCAGAACCAGCGCTTCGTAGTGGAGCTCCTGCAGGCCCAGCCGGGGCCGGGCTGGCGTTTCTGGTGACAGATGGCTCCTAACGAGGCCCATGCTTGTTTCCAGCCGATCGGTGTAACGGTGGAGAGAATCGAGTCAGGGAAGATGGTGTCCTACGAGGGTGGACGCAAGGCCGTGTCCATCCGCCCGCGCGGAGGGGAAGCCGGCTCCGCGGGAGGCCGCCAAGGTACCGTTAGAAAACGGCGCTCATCGACGCGGTTACATGCAGAACTTGGTGTAGGGGAAATCCCACTTCGGTCAAACACGGATCCTTCATTCATTACGCAAAGCAAGTTTAATGTTTGGGAATAATTACACTCCCATGCATTGAGCTGAGAAGATGAACTAGCTGAACTGATCTCCGTGGGCTTGGCCACGCTCTGTGTGTTTCTGCATTTTTAAACCGTGACATTCCGTGCAGCGCCCAGCGCAGTGCTGTGAGCCAGGTCCTGGGCGCCTTGAAAGCATTTAAGGCCCGGCCGGCGCTGCCCTGTGAACGTTGAGCATCATAGGGGCTGAGCGTCGACCTATGACCCAGGAGGTCAGGGTTCGATTCCCGGTCAGGTCACGTGCCAGGTTGTGGGCTCGATCCCCAGTGGGGGGCGTACAAGAGGCAGCCGGTCCGTGATTCTCTCTCATCATTTATGTTTCTATCTCTCTCTCCCTCTCCCTTCCTCGCTGAAATCAATAAAAATATATTTAAAAAACGTTAATCATTGAAAAGACAGGATTAGATTTGCATTAGAAAATAGATTCATTTAAGAAAGAAGAAGATGCTGGGGATGTGGGTGACCTGCTTGCTCCGCCTCCTCCCCGTGTTTCGTGCGACCTCCTGAGACAACGGCTACATTCTCTCCGCAGAATCTTCCCGTAGAACCAGCGTCTTCCCCAGGCACAGCCCGGCCCACGGGCACCAGGACAGAGAAGGAGGGAGGAGCCGCCTGGCGCCCTGCCGGCCAGGTGGGTAGGCGGCCCCAGACACGCCCTCCTGAGCTCCCCGCCTGCCACCCGGGCCAGGCGCCCAGTGTCTGCCCGGCATCCCTAGTGCGAGGCCAGCAGGTGTTTCCAGAACCCGGAGCCGCAGGCTTCCCGCCGCCTCGGCCCTGACGCTCAGCTTCGCGGGAGAGCGCCCTCTGAAGCAGGACACGCCCGGTGGTGGGGCCCGGGATGGGCCAGGGGGAGGGACACGCGGCCGCCAGGGGTGTAAGGTCTCAGGAGAGTCTGCTGGCGTGGGACCAGGACACCAGCTCCCTGGGCTGCCTAACGGTCCCCTCCCTGGAGCCCGAGGGCGGGCGGAAGCCCTCCTCACTCCTGCCGGTCCAGCTCCCCGCGGCCTAAAGGAGGCGCATTCATGCTCTTGGAGATGGATGTTTAGTGAATGGACCTCGGGGAGCGCTGCCCCGGGAGCAGCTGGAATCCGGCTAAACGAGTCCTTTTTCTTTGGTGTAGTCGTTATCGA
>NW_005353666.1:1016857-1017196 GCF_000412655.1 Myotis brandtii | reverse complement strand
CTCACCCCCTCACCTCTCCCCTCTGGCTCCCCTTCACTGGATGTGAAGCTGAAAGTCTTTGTTGCTCATTTGCATGTTTCTCTCCTTACAATGTCACCCCCCAAACACTCCTGGTTCATGGTGTTCGCATGAGAACATTTAAGACGTCATTTGTGCCTCTTCATTTCTGAGGGGTAACGGCTCTTTACGCCTCACTGGGGGTCATTGTGGGTTAAGCCATTAATCTACGACGGAGGGACACACCTTTGCGTCAGTTATCTGGTGGGTTTGGGGTGAACTTGTGGTCTTGGTTCAAACCTCAGGCTGATGGATGGCTGTTGTGGGGCCAGCAGGGGGCCA
>NW_005353666.1:1013937-1015339 GCF_000412655.1 Myotis brandtii | reverse complement strand
GCGGGGGGCCAGCAGGGGGGACCAGCGGGGGGCCCGCCATCGACCTGCTTGGTGGGTGCAGAGGACGCTCAGAGCCAGTGGGGTCAGTGCCTGTGCGTTTTCCCGTGGCCTCGACGCGGCCCCTGAGCCGTGTGGAGTGACACCACGGGTGGAGTGACGGTCAGTCACCGATAGTCGCCCATCGCCACTCAGAATCTTGGCGTGTAGATTCCTCTCGAATGTCGCAGCGTTTCTGTCAGCGTCTCCCTTTGTGAACCGTGACAGACATTTGAAGGCTTTTCTGACTTCCTAGCTCAGCACGGTGCCCACGCCGTTACGTGAGACTTGCCTTTTGTAATAGAAACCAGTCACCTCTGGACACGGTGGGTGGCGTGCGGCCAAGGCCTGGGTGGGAAGGAAGGAAAAGTGCACGAAGACAAGTCTACGTGGAAATCACCCGTTTATGGGGTCAAGGTTTCCAGCTCCACCAACGCCAGGAGCTGGCTTACCCAGGCCGAGGGCTGACGCTGATGATCTGCATGGTGACCTGGAGGAAACGGCATTTGCAGGCGAAGGATCGCATTCGCCCCTCGTGGGGCGGGCGTGGGGCCGGTGGGTTAGTGTCTGTTCACGAAACCACAGGCGGGTCCAGCCACGTGGCGCAGGCCGAGGAGGGCGTGGAGGAGGAAGAGGGAGACACCGGGTCATGTTCTCTCCAATCCGGGCCTTTGTGTCTCCGCGAAGGTGGGCGAGACGCGCGGCGCGGGCTGCAAAGACGCCGAGGACGAGGGTCTCAGGACCACCATCGTGCGGTTCTCCAACGGGGACGTGAAGAAGACGCTGCCGGACCAGAGGGTGGTGCGTGCGCCCGCGGACCTGCCTGGAAAGCAGCTGAAGCTGACCAGTCAGCGGGACTTTCCCTCGGGGGGAGGGGTAGCTGGGCAAAGACGGGAAGAATTCCCTGGGCCTCTGCGGAGTGGCTCCTGCCCGTCTCCAGGGCCGCTCGCCGGTCTCCAGGGGACTCTGGGCCCTGGGAGGACAATTCCTGCAGCGACATAGAAATGAGCACTGTCTGCATTCATCTCACTACGGACCATTATTCCCACAAACCCCCAGCCTGTCCCTGCGGCCCCGGAATCTCCAGCGGCCGGCGGAGGGTGGGACAGCTGTGGTTCAGAGTCGCAGGGCCCACGGGTCGCGCTCACTGGGAAACAGTGGGGTCTGGATCTGCTACAGGCGAGGCCACCAAGGTCAGGAGGCCTCAGGTGCCAGGGCCCGTCCAGGTGAAGGGCCAGGGCCGCGCCAGGTCCGGCGACCTCTCCCACTGTCTTGTTTCTGGAGCTTTGAGGACGATCCTCTTCAGAGCCCACCTCCCTCCCCAGGGGCAGGCCCTCCTCACCCCCCGTCCCTCCATCCCCCGACA
>NW_005353666.1:1008071-1013589 GCF_000412655.1 Myotis brandtii | reverse complement strand
GCAGGCCCAGCCTCTCCACCAGGAAGCAGGAAGTGCTTCCCCAGAGGAGACCCAGGCTCGCAATGACAGCACGGCTGCCTGACGCCGTGTCTCTGTGCCCGCAGGTCCACTACTGCGCCAGCACGGGGACGACGCGCACCGTCCACCCCAGCGGCCTGGAGGTCGTGCGCTTTCCTGACAAGCGGACAGGTCAGTGGCGTCACCCAGGGCCTGTGCGACAGCTGCCTGCCGCGGGCGTGCGATGTGCCGGGCACCGTGTGGGGCCGTGAGATACGGGGGCCTGTTAGCCAGTTCTCCGTGGGGCCTCATCCGGTGACTCAGGGCTTGAGCTGCTTAATGAAAACCCAGGCGCTTCTCTCCCGGTTCTTCCCATCACGGCGAGCCCGCGGCTGCAGGGCGCTGAGTGCCTAAGGGACGGCACCAGACCCTCTGGCGGCGAGGGCACCATGGGCCAGCGTGTACGCCATGGGCTGGCATGTGCACCATGGGACGGCGTGTGCGCTGTGAGTGTGAGCTGGTGTGTGCACTGTGAGTGTGAGCTGGCGTGTGCCCCGTGAGTGTGAGCTGGCGTGTGCCCCGTGAGTGTGAGCTGGCGTGTGCCCCGTGAGTGTGAGCTGGCGTGTGCCCCGTGAGTGTGAGCTGGCGTGTGCCCCGTGAGTGTGAGCTGGCGTGTGCCCCGTGAGTGTGAGCTGGCGTGTGCCCCGTGAGTGTGAGCTGGCGTGTGCCCCGTGAGTGTGAGCTGGCGTGTGCCCCGTGAGTGTGAGCTGGCGTGTGCCCCGTGAGTGTGAGCTGGCGTGTGCCCCGTGAGTGTGAGCTGGCGTGTGCCCCGTGAGTGTGAGCTGGCGTGTGCCCCGTGAGTGTGAGCTGGCGTGTGCCCCGTGAGTGTGAGCTGGCGTGTGCCCCGTGAGTGTGAGCTGGCGTGTGCCCCGTGAGTGTGAGCTGGCGTGTGCCCCGTGAGTGTGAGCTGGCGTGTGCCCCGTGAGTGTGAGCTGGCGTGTGCCCCGTGAGTGTGAGCTGGCGTGTGCCCCGTGAGTGTGAGCTGGCGTGTGCCCCGTGAGTGTGAGCTGGCGTGTGCCCCGTGAGTGTGAGCTGGCGTGTGCCCCGTGAGTGTGAGCTGGCGTGTGCCCCGTGAGTGTGAGCTGGCGTGTGCCCCGTGAGTGTGAGCTGGCGTGTGCCCCGTGAGTGTGAGCTGGCGTGTGCCCCGTGAGTGTGAGCTGGCGTGTGCCCCGTGAGTGTGAGCTGGCGTGTGCCCCGTGAGTGTGAGCTGGCGTGTGCCCCGTGAGTGTGAGCTGGCGTGTGCCCCGTGAGTGTGAGCTGGCGTGTGCCCCGTGAGTGTGAGCTGGCGTGTGCCCCGTGAGTGTGAGCTGGCGTGTGCCCCGTGAGTGTGAGCTGGCGTGTGCCCCGTGAGTGTGAGCTGGCGTGTGCCCCGTGAGTGTGAGCTGGCGTGTGCCCCGTGAGTGTGAGCTGGCGTGTGTGCCGTGAGTATGAGCTGGCGTGTGCGCTGTGAGTATGAGCTGGTGTGTACACCGTGAGTGTGAGCTGGCGTGTGCGCCGTGAGTGTGGCTGGCGTGTGCGCTGTGAGTGTGAGCTGGCATGTGTGCTGTGGGCTGGCGTGTGCGCCGTGAGTGTGAGCTGGCGTGTGCCCCGTGAGTGTGAGCTGGCGTGTGCCCCGTGAGTGTGAGCTGGCGTGTGCCCCGTGAGTGTGAGCTGGCGTGTGCCCCGTGAGTGTGAGCTGGCGTGTGCCCCGTGAGTGTGAGCTGGCGTGTGCCCCGTGAGTGTGAGCTGGCGTGTGCCCCGTGAGTGTGAGCTGGCGTGTGCCCCGTGAGTGTGAGCTGGCGTGTGCCCCGTGAGTGTGAGCTGGCGTGTGCCCCGTGAGTGTGAGCTGGCGTGTGCCCCGTGAGTGTGAGCTGGCGTGTGCCCCGTGAGTGTGAGCTGGCGTGTGCCCCGTGAGTGTGAGCTGGCGTGTGCCCCGTGAGTGTGAGCTGGCGTGTGCCCCGTGAGTGTGAGCTGGCGTGTGCCCCGTGAGTGTGAGCTGGCGTGTGCCCCGTGAGTGTGAGCTGGCGTGTGCCCCGTGAGTGTGAGCTGGCGTGTGCCCCGTGAGTGTGAGCTGGCGTGTGCCCCGTGAGTGTGAGCTGGCGTGTGCCCCGTGAGTGTGAGCTGGTGTGTGCACCGTGTGTGGGAGCTGGCATGTGCACTGTGAGTGTGAGCTGGTATGTGTGCTGTGGGCTGGCGTGTGTGCTGTGAGTGTGAGCTGGTGTGTGCACCATGTGTGTGAGCTGGCATGTGCACTGTGAGTGTGAGCTGGCGTGTGTGCTGTGAGTATGGGCTGGCGTGTGCGCCGTGAGTGTGAGCTGGTGTGTGCACCGTGAGTGTGAGCTGGCGTGTGCGCTGTGAGTGTGAGCTGGCGTGTGCACCATGTGTGTGAGCTGGCGTGTGCACCATGAGTGTGAGCTGGCGTGTGCGCTGTGAGTGTGAGCTGGCGTGTGCACCATGTGTGTGAGCTGGCGTGTGCACCATGAGTATGAGCTGGCGTGTGCGCTGTGAGTGTGAGCTGGCGTGTGCGGCGTAGTCCTCCCTCCATTCGGTGTGGACTCAGGTCACAGCGTCCTGGCTGGAGCCCGGGCTCCTGGCTCCGTGCGTTCGCTTCGTGAGGCTTTAGTCCTCCCCGTCCCTGTGTGGGGTCCCCGTGGGGTTCATGTTGGTGGTGATTGTCCTCAGGGCCCAGCCCTCTCAGTGCGGACGCATCGGGCGGCCCCTCCCCCGTGGAGGGCTCTTGGCTTCCGCGTCCTCCACGTCCATGTCAGCACCTCCCTCGCCCCCAGGAGCCTCGCGTGAATGCGGCCTCTGGGGCGCGTGCCTGAGAGAGGGCACACGCAGTGGCTGTCTCCGCGTCCCCTGTCCCTGTGGTCACCGCTGTCTGTGTGAGGGAGGGATTCCGGCTTCGAGTGTCTGCCCTCTTTGCTGAAACTAACAGAGCCCTGGTCCTGGGTGAGCTTGGCGGTTTCCCAAAGTCCGCGCTCGGGGCCAGCAAGCCTCCCCCGACCATGGGCCTGTCTCCCCCGGGGCTGCTGGCATTCGGACGTGCCAGGGAGAGGCTGGGACCTGCTTCCTTCACGTGAAAGATGAGTGTGTGTAGCCCTGGCTGTTGGCTCAGTGGATAGAGCATCGGCCTGCGGACTGAAGGGTCCTGGGTTCGATTCCGGTCAAGAGCACGTACCTTGGTTGCAGGCTCGATCCCAGGCCCTGGTCAGGGGTGCATGCGGGAGGCAGCCAATCGCTGTGTCTCTTACATAGGTGTTTCTCTCGCTCTGTCTTTCTCCCTCCCTTCTGCTCGCTCTAAAAATCAATGGGAAGCTATCCTCGGGTGAGGATTAACAACAACAACAAGTGTGTGTGTGGGGACAGAGCATGTAGGGTTTGGTGCTGTGTGCAGGTCCAGGCATCCTCTGGGGTCTTGGGGCGTATCCCAGGGACAAGGGGACGCTGGAACATGCCTAAAAAAAGGGTAAAGGGGGCCAAAGGCAAAACTTCCAGTTAGAAATAAGTAAGTGCCAAGATGCCATGTGTGGGAGGGTGACTATCTATATACCAGAGGCCCGATGCACGAAATTCATGTAAGAGTAGGCCTTCACAACTGCGGCTTCGTCCGGAAGGTCGTCCGGAAGGGTGTCCGGATGGTCGTTCTGCTGTTTGGCCATTCGGTTGATTTGCATATTATACTTTTATTATTATACTAGAGGCTGGGTGCACGAATTCGTGCACTGGTGGGGTCCGGTCGGCCTGTCCCAATTGGGGCCGATCGGGCCAGGCTGGCCAGGGAGAGGGGACGCAGGAGGTTGGCCGGCCAGCCCCGCCCTTAATCGCTGTGGGGAAGGGGTGATTGGGGGTGGGGCCGGCTGTGGGGAGGGCCCACAGGCAATTGGCGGACCAGTCCCGCCCCCTGGTCAAACTCCCGGTCAAACTCCTGGTCAAGGGGACAATTTGTAGATATATAAAAGCCTAATATGCAAATTGTCCCCACGGGAGTTCAACCAAGAGATTGATCGCTCGCTATGATGTGCGCTGACCCCCAGGGGGCAGCGCGGAACGAAGGAAGGCCCCAGCCAGCAGCCTGAAGGCCCCTATCGGCCCTAATCACCGGCCAGGCCTACGGACCCTAAGTGTGCACGAATTTCATGCACCGGCCCTCTAGTAGTTAATAATACTTATTGCATATTTGCAAGTGGCTAAGAGATTAGATCTAGGAATTCTCATCACAAGGACAGACATCTTTGTGACTATAACTGTGTGGTGTGGAGGTTAACGAGCCTGGGTGTTGTGCGACCATTGTGCCTCCATAACGAAGTGCATGTTCTGCAGAGAAATTCCACCCCAACGGCTTGAAGGAAGTCTTGTTCCCGGACGGGACAGTGACACGTCTTCACGACGGACAAGAGGAGACAGTGTTTCCCGACGGGACGTCGGTCAGCGTGGCCAGGTCGGTGCTGGGACAGGCGATGCCAACCTGACTGTTTGGTTTGTGTCGTCAAGAATTTCTTTAGTGGGTGAGCATCGACCTATGAACCAGGAGGTCACAGTTCAATTCCCGGTCAGGGCACATGCCCGGGTTGCGGGCTCGATCCCCAGTGTGGGGCGTGTAGGAGGCAGCCGATCCATGATTCCCTCTCATCATGGATGTTTCTCTCTCCCTCTCTCTTCCTCTCTGAAATAAATAATAAAAATATACTTTAAACAAGAGTTTATTTAGATTAATTTTTTAAAAATATGTTTTTAATATGGTACATAGGTCGACGCCCAGCCACCGAGCCACACCAGCCGGGCGCTTTAGAGTAATTTGTGTGAAAGTGTAGGTGTTTGTCCCCACTTATTAATAGAACACGGGGTCACTGGCCCTGAAGTTTGGTGTTTTGACCTGAATTCCTTTGTGGAGAACATGGGTTTAACACTGATTTTTTAAAAATATTTTTAATTGATTTTTTACAGAGAGGAAGGGAGAGGGAGAGAGAGTTAGAAACATCGATGAGAGGGAAACATCGATCAGCTGCCTCCTGCACACCCCCCACTGGGGATGTGCCCGCAACCAAGGTACATGCCCTTGACCGGAATCGAACCTGGGACCCTTCAGTCCGCAGGCCGACGCTATATCCACTGAGCCAAACCAGTCAGGGCTTAACACTGATTTTAAGTGTTCTCTTCACCGGCGTTGGTCATGCTTGAATTGTAACCACAAAAGCAATTCCAGTCTCTGGAGTGTGCCCCCCTGAGACCATGCTGTCCGGAGGCGGAGTCCAGAGCGGACACACGCTGACACCGTGTAAGACACACGGAGAAGGGCTGTGGGCGCTTCTCCTGATGCAGAACATGCAGCACAAGACCCTGGACCCCCCTCCCCAGGCGCCCCTGCAGGTGGGAGGTTTACTCTCGCTGCTCCTTCACCCTGAGGATGTGGGACATGCACCCCCGACTCCTCTCCCCCTCTCCACCCAGTCACCACCACCAGCCTCGCCCTTTCCCTCCT
>NW_005353666.1:982550-988682 GCF_000412655.1 Myotis brandtii | reverse complement strand
GCCTCGCCCTTTCCCTCCCGGGCGGCGGCAGGGCCCCCCTCTCCCCTCAGCATTGGGTCATCTTGCTTTCCTCTGGGTCCTTGGTCCTGAATGATGACCATGAAACCCAGCCCGCCGTCCCAGCTCACCACCACCAGCCTCGCCCTTTCCCTCCCGGGTGACGGCAGGGCCCCCCTCTCCCCTCAGCATTGGGTCATCTTGCTTTCCTCTGGGTCCTTGGTCCTGAATGATGACCATGAAACCCTCCAGCCCGCCTCCTCCTTCCAGATGACACCCCCAGCTCGGGATGTAGGGCTCTCCATGACCAGGCCCAGCTGGCCCAGCCCGCCTGCTGGCATGTCCCCCGGCTGACCTGCTGGCCCCACTGTGGGCCTTCACCGCCCAGCCTTTGTACGTGCTCCCCCTCTCCCCGCTCCAAGACCTGGAGGGGGACCCAGGCCCCCCTCCTTCCACACTCGCGGCTCTGGGCCCCGCCAGGAGAGCTGACGCCCCCTTCTCCTCCCCCAGGAACGGCGACAAGACCATCGTGTTCAGCAACGGGCAGCGCGACATCCACACGGCCGAGTTCAAGCGGCGGGAGTTCCCCGACGGCACCGTCAGGACGGTGTACTGCGATGGCCGCCAGGAGACCAGGGACGCGTCCGGGAGGGTGAAGGTCAGAGGTGAGGCCCGGCACCGTGTCCTGGACTGGAAGTAGGTCACCCACTAACACACACAGGCGTCCAGTCACCGCTTTGTTAAAACAAAAACAATAAACGGATGACACGGTCGCTGCCCCGAACGACGGCCCCACTCGAACTCTCGGATCCCGAGGCGCCTGGAGGCTGTGAAGGAAGAGACGCCGTGTCTGGCTTCCTGGTTAGAGAAGCCTGAGGCCCCACCAGCCAGGGGCCCAGGAGGGGCCGGGACCCAGGAGGCTGCAGGCCGGCCACGTGGACCGTGGACCGTGTGGCCTCGCGCACGTGGTGGTCTGTCCTCTTGGTTCCTGTGGCCCTCGGTCCTCACGGTGTTTCCTTCCCTCCCATCCGGGCACTCGGCCTTCTCGTGGCCCCGGGTTCTTGCAGACGGACACGCCGTCTCTGTAAACAGACCTCGAAGGAAGGCAACCACATCCCTGCCACTGAAGGGAATAAACTGAGACGTCTCACATTCTTTGTGTTATAACTATTTTGTATATTTTATATTAACTTTTTATTGAAGATCATTTGACTCATAGATTGGAGAGCAGGTTCAGACCTCTTTGTCTCTGTCCACTCAGGTTTCTGGGCTGTGGCTGCTAGCACCTAGTTTGATATACACGAGGCAAAACCAACCACCCACTCTCCACCCACCTACCAACCACCACCAACCAACCCACCCACCATCCACCAACCAACCATCAACTACCCAACCAACCAACCCACCAACCAACCAACCAACCAACCACCACCCAACCAACCAACAACCCACCACCCACCCACCATCCACCAACCAACCAAACAACAACCAACAACCAACCAACAACCACCCACCCACCAATCATCAACCAACCACCAACCAACCACCCACCCCATCAACTACCCAACCAACCAACCCACCAACCAACCAACCAACCAACCACCACCCAACCAACCAACAACCCACCACCCACCCACCATCCACCAACCAACCAAACAACAACCAACAACCAACCAACTACCACCCACCCACCATCCACCCATCAACCAACAACCACCCACCCACCACCCACCAACCAACCAACCAACAACCACCCACCGCCTTACCCACCAACCACCCACCTGCCCCAGGGAACTCACCACCCACCTTCGTTGGGCCGTAGCTGGCGCCTTCTTTGCCCCCTGCAGTGACTTGTTATATTTGTTCAGTTGCACTTGGTGGAGAAAGAGGGACACACACCACTCCCTCTTCCCTGAAGCGAAAGGCCCAGGTCTCTGAGGAACGGCACGGCCCCCGACATCCGTCGCTGACCTGGTCCTTGTCTGCTCCACCTCAGAAAGGAGGCTCTGTGTCCCGTGCGCATCCCGTGAGCACCTGTGCCCCGAATGCACATCTCCTGCCGCCGTGGGACCCTCACATTACACGTCATTATTCCCCTCAGCCACCTCTCACCACGGGAGAGAATAAGCCCAGACTGAGCACGTTCCCCGGACAGACGGCCCACGGCGGGCCTGGCCCTACAACTTCACATGCTCCAATAGAGCCATCTCCTCAGCAGCACCGCTAACTCCTCTCCGTGACTCACCTGACGCCCGATGAAGGGTATTTAGCAACACCGAGCGTGAAAAACACAACACAAGACACGTTGAGAGCCCGGCCAGCGTGGCTCAGGGGCTGAGCGACGACCTATGACCCAG
Organism: Myotis brandtii; assembly: GCF_000412655.1. Taxonomy (NCBI): domain Eukaryota; kingdom Metazoa; phylum Chordata; class Mammalia; order Chiroptera; family Vespertilionidae; genus Myotis; species Myotis brandtii. The sequence goes on along the minus strand of NW_005353666.1, from coordinate 986,328 downwards.
GAGTCAGGGTTCGATTCCCAGTCAGGGCGCAGGCCCGGGTTGCAGGCTCGACCCCCAGTGTGGGGTGTGCAGGAGGCAGCCGATCCATGACTTTCTCCCTCTCCCTTCCTCTCTGAAATCAATAAAAAAAAGTGGTCAATTTAAAAAACAGTAGTGGGCGGGGCAGGGTGGGGGGCCCACCGGGAAAAGGGGACATCGGTAATGCTTTCAACAACGAAGAAGTGAAAAAGCCAACGACAGCAGTTCCTGGGCGGCGGGTTGCTCAGTCCGCTCTCCCTGAGGACAAACCGCATGGCGGCCAGGCTCCCTGCCTGGGAGTGAACATGGGCCCCCAGTCGCTCGCTCTCGCTCTCTCGGTGGTCAGGTGAGTCCTGCGGCCTCAGGGTCATCGCTTAAGGGGCCAGTCCCGTCACCCACACTCGGCACTGGCTGAGAGGAGGGAACCGACAGCAGACGGAGGAAAGCGCTGGCCCCTATCAAGGAGCCCCTCGCTCTGCAGCCCGCCTCCCTCAGGGGTGAGTGAGGCCCAGGGGAGGGTGGCCTTTGAATGCCGGCATTTAGTGTGTTTTCTTTCACTTTTAAAAGTATTTTTATTGATTTTGGAGAGGAAGGGGGGGGGGGAGAGAGAGAGAGAGAGAGAGAGAGAAACATCCATGATGAGAGAGATTCATGGATCGGCTGCCTCCTGCACGCCCCACACAGGGGGGCGGGGGGGTTTGAGCCCGAAACCCAGGCCTGTGCCCTGACCGGGAATCGAACCCTGACTCCTGGTTCAAAGGTCGATGCTCAGCCCCTGAGCCAGGCCGGCCGGGCTTGTCTCACGTTTATAAGAAAACCACGGGGTGTCTCGAGGAGGGGACGCCATGCAGGGAGGTTTACGTTCCCCGTGGGAGGAATAACACAGACGCCGAGCCAGAGGCAGGAGCCGGAGGCAGGGGCCGGGACATGGACACAGGGTGGAGGGTGCTCTGGGAGCTCCCCGCAGGGAGGACCCCCTTCCTTCCCAGGGTGCGGAGGGGACGATGGCGAGCCCTGCCCACCAGGGGGCGCTGGGTGGCCGCCGTGGTCCCCGCAGCCGGGAAGGTGGAGGCTCAGGACGCTCCCGCAGGACCCACTGGACACGCTCCTTCCGCTCCTTCCGTCTGCTGCCCACGGAGCGCGGAGCCAGTGGGAGAGGAGGACGGGGGCGCGGTCACCCCGTGTCCCTGCCGGTTCCTCCCCTCAGGGGGCAGGGGCAGAGCAGGGGCAGCTGTTACCGGTTATCCTGGAGGAGCTGTAGGCACAGCCACTGCCTCCAGACCAGACAGGCCGCGCCTGGTCCGGGCTCACTCTCCCTCCATCACCGCAGGAGGCGCGGCTCCTGGCACAGGCGCCGTCTGGCACGTCTTCCCGGGCACATGGGGTACCAGCCAGATACTGTGCTCGGCCACCTGGCCACACGTTCACCTCCAGCGAAGCCTTTAACCCAGTGGGACTTCGGCCACAGGAGCGGCTCTGCCCCTCATAGCGGCTGTGAGTGTGTGAGTGTGTGTGAGTGTGTGAGTGTGTGTGAGTGTGTGTGAGTGTGTATGTGAGTGTGTGAATGTGTGTGTGAGTGTGTGTGAGTGTGTATGTGGTGGTGGTGAGGAGAGGGGGTGGAGGGGTGGGGAGTGGGGTGTGTGTGTATGGGGTGGTGGTGGTGGTGGTGAGGCGAGGGGGTGGAGGGGGGCTTGCATTTCCCGCGACAGGGAGCGTGGCATTTCACAGTCCCAAGAGCTCAGGGAGCCTTGGTGTGCAGGCCTCCCGCGAGGGCAGGGGACGTGGGTCCCTCCAGCTGGGAGCTTCGGGTCCTCGGGATGGAGCTTCGGGTCCTCGGGATGGAGCCGTGGGTCCTCAGGGACCCTCCTGGATATTCCTCACGCAGCAAACATCAGTGAAGCGCTGCGAGTGTCCGTACCGGACATTGGAGAGCGTGGGGCCCGGCAGGGGAGACGTTCGTGCACAAACAGGGTCACACAGGGTTGTCACAGGCTACGGGGACCACCCAGAGGACTCGGTGTGGAGAGGTGGGGCCGGGGAGGGTGTGAGTCAAGGTTGAGGAAGCGAGAAGCGAGGGGAGGTGGAGGGGAAAGCGAGCCCTTGAGAGGGGCCTGGCGCTCTGGGCCGGGGCGTGGAGGGGGGGACGTGTGGAGAGGAGCACAGACCAGGAAGGCAGGGGCCACATGGGAAAAGAAACCACAGGGCCCACAGTCCCAGTCCCAGCGGGTGCCGAGGACGCGGAGAGGAGGAGAGAAAGCAGCGCCTGGGACGAGAGCAGCGGAGCCATGACCAGTGGCTCGGACCCATGACCAGCGCCTCGGACCCATGACCAGCGCCTCGGACCCATGTCCAGCTGCTCGGACCCATGACCAGCTGCTCGGAGCCATGACCAGCTGCTCAGACCCATGACCAGCTGCTCAGACCCATGACCAGCAGCTCGGACCCGTGACCAGCGGCTCGGACCCATGAAAGACGTGAGGGACGGAGAGGCTGCTGAGCGCAGGGGCCGACTGCCAGGTGGAAGGCAGCACGAAGACACGCCCAGCCAGGCACGTGTTTGCAGCCCAACTCGGTCGCCTACAGCCTGCTCCCTCACCGACGTGACGGCTGCCCTGTGTGATCCAGGTGAGGATGATTGGATTATTGACTTAATTTTTTTCTCTTTTATTGAATTTATTGGGGTGACCCTGGTTAAGAAAATTATACAGGCCTCAGGTGCACAGTTCTACACACATCATCTGGCCCTGGCTGGTTTGGCTCAGTGGATAGAGCGCCAGCCTGCGGACTGAAGGGTCCCGGGTTTGATTCCCAGTCAGGGTACATGCCTGGGTGGCGGGCTCGATCCCCAGTGTGGGGCGTGCAGGAGGCAGCCGGTCCATGATTCTCTCTCATCATTGATGTTTCTCTCCCTCTCCCTCTCTGAAATCAATAAAAATAAATTTTAAAAATATTTAAACCCATCATCTGTACGTTGTACTGTGTGTCCCCACCCCAACTCGAGTCTCCGTGCATCACCCTTTATCCCCCCTATACCCTCCCCCCTCCCCCAATCTCTACGTGAATATTTGGAATAAAAGTACCTGGACAGGAGGACGTTCACAATACAGTTGTATTTACTTAGAATCTCATACGCTGTCCGTTTCAGGCAGCACAGACTGTGGTCTGGCTGGGTCACACGCCCCGGGAGGCAGCAGTGGCCGTCTGGGCGTCGGGGGTGGCGTCACGGGGCGGCTGCATTGTTTCAAGTGACTTCTGGTCCTTAAAGACATTGCCAGCAGTGACCACGCCAGCAGTGACCACACCAGCAAGTCCACCCCAGCAGTGACCACACCAGCAAGTCCACGCCAGCAGTGACCACACCAGCAAGTCCACGTCGGCAGTGACCACGCCAGCAAGTCCACGTCGGCAGTGACCACGCCAGCAGTGACCACGCCAGCAGTGACCACGCCAGCAAGTCCACGCCGCTGAGTCCAGGATTCAGAGCGAGTTCCGTCGGCAATCGCGCCCTAACCCTTCTCTTGCATCGAAAAGGCACTGATTTTTCTCGTGTGCTCTCTTCACCCTTATTGGTGAGAGATGGTGGACTGAACACTTGGTGGAATAGAAAAACTTTACGTACAAAAATAAAACTATCTTATGTCTCTCAGTGGCACCTCCTGCTAAAACGGCTGTGAAGAGTGGACAACAGCCCCGAGGCCCCTTCCGCGAGGCCTCGGTCGCCGCCCGCGTGGAGCGCGGCGGTCACATTTTTTCGTCTGCG
>NW_005353666.1:982129-982358 GCF_000412655.1 Myotis brandtii | reverse complement strand
CACTCCATGACCTCGACGGCCACGTAGGACAGCATGGCGGCGCTCAGCACGGCCAGCAGGATGTAGAGCTTGACGTGGACGCACAGGAACGTGCTGTAGCCGAAGGCGACCACGAAGCCCAGGGCCTCCCACAGGCGGTAGTGGGCGAAGGCGGCCTCCTTGTGCTTGGCGAACAGAACACCGAAGAGGACTGCGGGGGAGAGAGGGTCTCGGTGCCGGGGCCCAGCCG
>NW_005353666.1:979771-981990 GCF_000412655.1 Myotis brandtii | reverse complement strand
CCGCTGCTCCTGGTGCCCACTGCCCCCCGGCTCAGCCCGCCCGGACCTTCTCTGTTTAACAAAACAGAGCACCTGCCCGGCTGGCGTGGCTCAGAGGGTGAGCGTCGACCTATGACCCAGGAGGTCAGGGTTCGATTCCTGGTCAGGGCACAGGCCTGGGTTGCAGGCTCCATCCCCAGTGGGGGGCCTGCAGGAGGCAGCTGATCAGTGATTCTCTCTCATCAGGGATGTTTCTCTCTCTCTCTCTCCCTCTCCCTTCCTCTCTGAAATCAATAAAGACATATAAAAAATAAAAAGTTATCTAAAAGAAAGGCGCCTGCTCTCGGTCTGCCCTGTGGCCCCTTCCTCCCAGGGCAGCCGGGGGGGGGGGGGGGGGGGGCAGGGATCCTGTCCTTGGAGAAGGAGGCTAGACCAGCGAGGGGAGGCCGAGACCAGGGCGGTGGGCAGCGTCTCACTGGGAGGGGGGGACGGGGACGGGGGCGGGAGGAGGTCAGGTTCCCCAGTCTGTCTGCCAGAAAGCAGCCCCTTTGGCGGCTGCCAGGCCTTGAGAGTATTCTTAGACCAGACCTTCTGCATCTTAAAGGCAGTGCATTGGCGTGTGAGGGTTGCTATGGCAACAGCACCCGTGTCTCTCACACGCTGTCCCCGCGAATAAACAGACAGGAGCCAGGGCCCAGCTCCACGCGGCGGCAGAGGCTGGGGGTCGCCCCGCAGGCAACACCCAATGGCTGGTGGGGTTCCTGCCTCCGAGCTGCTGAGCCTGCGGAAGCTGGGGGTCAGGTCGCGTGGGGACGGGACGACGGACAGGCGGGGACGGCACCACCCTGCATCCCTGTCGCTCACTAGGGTGTGGCACACGCTGCTCTTACAGAGACACGCGTGCAGCGAGGGTGGTGTCAGGGCCCAATTTGCTGTTTAGAAAGAAAAAAACAAAGAAACCAAAACCGAGAGAGCAGGTCTTGGGAGGTGGCAGAGCTACACAGAGCATGTGCGGACGGCCCAGTGCCGGGCGGCCCACGCGGGCTGGGACAGCCTCGCTCCCCGCAGACCGGCCGCCCGAGGAAATCTCAAATGAGTGAGAGTAACCACTTTCCCACCCACTGAGCTTCCCCGAGAAAAGCCGCTGTTTATCTGCACGAGAGACGGGAATAGCTGCTTTTAAATGAGCGCCTTCTCTGAGCCTTTACCCGTCACTCCTCGAGCCACCCGTCACCTTGTGAGACAGACACATGGACAAACATCTCCACAAAGGCTCCTCCGTCCCCGATGAGACGGAGTGAAAGCCGCGACCCTGCCTCCGGGAGGAGGAGACCAGCATTCCTACGGCCGTCGCGTGGGACTGGGAGTGACTGTAGAGAGCCGTGTGGTTTCTCACCCCATTCCCGTACCCGGCGCGTGTGTGTAAATACTTTTAAAATCCAGGTGAACTGCCCGGCCGGTGTGGCTCAGTGGCTGAGCATCAACCTATGAACCAGGAGGTCAGGGTTTGGTTCCCGACCAGGGCACAGGCCCGGGTTGTGGGCTCGATCCCCAGTGGGGGGCGTGCAGGAGGCAGCTGATCCCTGATTCTCTCTCATCATTGATGTTTCTCTCTCCCTCTCCCTTCCTCTCTGAAGTCAATTAAAAAACATTTAAAATAAAATGAAATCCAGGTGAATTCAGACCGTCAGCTAGCATTTCAGGGAGCGAGGTGGTGTCTGCATGTGGAGGGCTCAGTGAAACACTGGGTGTTCCCCCCCCCCCGCCCCCGTGGCCCCGGCGATGCTGACAGACACGCTCCCTCTGCTCCCTGGGCAGGGGGTGCGGAACCCCCGCAGGTGGCGTGGCCGGGCCTGGTTTACACGCCGATGCCAAGGAAAGCCGGGTGAGTTCCGCTTCTGCCTGTGAGGCGTCAGCCCTTCCTCCCAGGTGTGGGCCTGGGCCCAGACCCGCCAGGTGACAGCCCTGAGCCACCCACACATGTCCCCGCTCAGAGGCCTCGAACGCCACCGCTCCCCAAGCAGCTGGAACGACGTGGAAACCACGCCTGGAGACCCACCCACGCCAGGTTTGTCTGAAGATGTTTTCTCAGCTGCTGGGAGGGGCCGCCCCAGACCAGGACTCGCGAGGCCACGGGCACCGGCTCTGTGCAGGCACCGCCAGGCACGGTGGGCTCAGGGCTTGGGGGGGACCAGCCCCCCAGTCTCTGTCCCAGGTGTTTCCCGACCGAGGCTGACGTG
>NW_005353666.1:977783-979187 GCF_000412655.1 Myotis brandtii | reverse complement strand
CCACGCCCCAGAGGCCAGAGAACACGAAGAACACGGGCAGCTGGTCGGGGTGCGGCCTCCACAGCAGGAGGGCGATGATGCAGGACAGGTGGGTGGCTGCACCTGCGGGCGGGGGAGGGGCGCAGGGGTGAGGCCACGCCCACAGGCCAGCGTGTCCGCGAGCTCACAGTGAGGGATCTTCTCCTGTTCATCGCTTCGTGCTGTGAATAGTGTTTCCTTAAGACTCTCCAGACTGGCCCGGCCGGCGGGCGGGGCTCAGGGGCTGAGCGTGGACCTATGAACCAGGAGGTCACGGTCCGATTCCTGGTCCGGGCACAGGCCCGGGTTGTGGGCTCGATCCCCAGTGGGGGGTGTGCAGGAGGCAGCCGGTCCATGATTCTCTCTCATCATTAGTGTTTCCATCTGTCTCTCCCTCTCCTTTACTCTCTGACATCAATAAATATATTTTTAAGAAAAACAAAAATGCTCCAGGTCGCCTCCTGCAGGTGGATTTGATGTTGACAGGGTCTGATCCCAGCTCTGTCCCCTCTGGCCTCCTGTAGCCAGGCGACGGGCGGGGTCACGGAGGGAAACCCTGTCTTGCCTGGGCGGAGGAGCCCCACATTGTGGGGTTCAGACAGTGAGAGAGGAGGGCTTCTTCGTTCGGGGAAGGGAGCTGGGGCGGGGACGGCAGGAGAGGCCAGCACAACCGCCTGGGCCAGTCCCCCTGACTTTGCCCCAATGGACCGGGTTTCTGCAGACGCCGTGTCCTCAGAATGTAGCCACAGAGCAGTCAGGGCCTCCGGAAGCTGCCGACACACTGGGTCCCTGGGGTTGTGTGGCCTGGGGCAGTCACTACCCTTCTCTGTTCCTCAGTTTGCTCATCTGCCAAGTGGGCAGGGTCACCCCACAGGGCGATGGAGGATGGAAAAGAGAGGGAGACGCAAATTCCTCGGCCCCAGTGCCCTCTGCTGACAGACCCCTGAGGCCCCGCCCCGGTAACTGTGTGAGGCCCCGATTTCTCATCCCCATGTTCTCTGTCCTTCCTTCCTTCCCCAGAGGAAGAAGGTGGCGTGTGCTTGGCGTGGAGTCTGGCGCTTTAAACTCAGTCTTCATGCACCAGGTGGACCCAGGTCACGGCCCTCAGGACCCTCTCCTACTCCCGCCTCAGCCACGGCCAGAGGACGGGTCACGGCACCTTCACGGGCTGCATGACCCCCGCTGCCCCCTACCGAGGGCGTAGAGCGGGGCCCGGCCCGTGTACTGCGCCAGCTTCCCGTAGAGCTCGGAGCACAGCGCGTTGGTGGCCGAAAAGCAGATCATCACGTAGCCCACGAAGTGGATGCCGAGGGCACAGGTGGTGTAGGACTGCGGGGACACGGACCAGTCACGGCCTCTGCCAGGCCGGGCTTGGCAGCAGGTGTG
>NW_005353666.1:975530-977376 GCF_000412655.1 Myotis brandtii | reverse complement strand
GCCTGTCCTGCTGGCCTGGCTGCCGTCTGTCCCTCTGACCTGGCTGCGGCCTGTCCAGCCGGCCTGGGGGGGCCTCTGTCCAGCCCATCCAGTGCTAGCCCGGAGCTGGGCCCGTGAGAAGCCTGTCCTAATGGTGTGGACAGATGTCCGGACGCCTTTGCCTGCTCAGCATGTGTCGGTGCATGGGAGCTGTTCCTGGTGGGCTGGTCATTTCCCACTCGGCCCAGGAGGCAGGTGGGAAAAGGTGGAGGGAGGGGTGACCGGGGAGCACCGAGGGTTTGGGCAGCGAAACGTCCTGTGTGACACCACCATGGGGTCCATGTCATTGCACGTTCGTCCACACCCACAGGATGCCCAGTGCCAGGAGGGACCCGCGTGTCAACTCGGGACATGGGTGACTCGGACATGTGGGTGCAGAGTCACAGGTGGCTGCACGCGCACCCGCTGGTGGGGCTGTGTGTGGGGGCAGGGCGTGTGGGAAATTGCTGTGCGTTCCACCTAAAACTGCTCTAAAAGTAGTGCTACCTATCGGGGGAGGGCCACTTAGCAAATTATATACCTGCCTACCGCCTTCCCTCATGCAGACACTCACAGGCCCTACCCTCCATCACCACCCCACAGGCCCTACCCCTCCATCACCACCCACAGGCCCTACCCTCCATCACTACCCACCAGGCCGTACCCTCAGTCACCACCCCCCAGGCCCTACCCTCCCTCACCCCCCGGCCCAGTCACCACCCACAGGCCCTACCCTCAGTCACCACCCACAGGCCCTACCCTCAGTCACCACCCACAGGCCCTACCCTCAGTCACCACCCACAGGCCCTACCCTCAGTCACCACCCACAGGCCCTACCCTCAGTCACCACCCACAGGCCCTACCCTCAGTCACCACCCACAGGCCCTACCCTCAGTCACCACCCACAGGCCCTACCCTCAGTCACCACCCACAGGCCGTACTCTCAGTCACCACCCACAGGCCCTACCCTCAGTCACCACCCACCAGGCCCTACCCTCTGTCACCACCCACCAGGCCGTACCCTCGTGTAGTCGCCTGCCAGGAAGGCCTGCTCGAACCCGCTGTACATGGGCAGCAGCATGAGGAGACGCAGGCGTTTGTCTCTGAAAAGCTTGAATGTCGACAGCAAAGTGGACAGAACAGATGGCGTCTCGCCTTCACTTTTGTCGGGAGCCTCTCTGATGGGGTCGAGAAAGAGCGCGACCAGCAGGATGGCCAGGACGCCGCTCCCTGAAAGGGAAGCACAGCAGCTGCTACTGGTCCGGGACCAGGAGCCACAGGACACAGGAGCCACGGGACCAGGAGCCACACGACACAGGAGCCACGGGACTGGGAGCCACGGGACCAGGAGCCATGGGGCACTGGAGCCACGGGACCAGGAGCCATGGGACACTGGAGCCACAGGACCGGGAGCCATGGGGCCAGGAACCATGGGACACAGGAGCCACAGGACCGGGAGCCACGGGACTAGGAGCCACGGGACCAGGAGCCATGGGCCATAGGGGGCCACAGGACACAGCTCCACTGTCCCTTCCTCCTTCCTGGAGGTGACAGTCCACCTCAAATCCCAACTGTAGGTGGGACCTGCAGGCCACACCTGACACACTCAGGTCTCCTGTCACCTTGGTTCCTACACACAGTGGTCACCACGCCCGGCGCAGGGCACTCTGGCAATGTCAACTGTGAAGCCCTCCCAATCCACCCCTACCTGCCGTGTGCCGTCCTGGGGAAGGCGTGTCCATTGCCCACTAGGTGGCCAGGGTCCCGCCCCCACGGTCCCTGTGGGTTTTGAGCCTCCGCTAGGACACAGCCCCCTGCCCCCGCTACC
>NW_005353666.1:973452-975391 GCF_000412655.1 Myotis brandtii | reverse complement strand
TGCCCACCGCGCCCCCCCCCCCCTGGGACACTGTCCCCCAAAGCCCCATCAGGGCCCTGTGAGAGGGGGTCACGGGTAAGGAAGCTGCGTGTTTCCTAGGAGGTACGGGTGTGTCCAGAGCTGCCCTGAGACCCAGGACCTTCTCAAGAGGCGTGTCCGGGGGATGCGGGCGTCGCACACGGAATAGACTGCGCTCAGAAGAACCTCGCGAGGAGGATGAGGCCCAGCCGCCCTGGGAAGTCGCTCAGGGAGGCAGTGCTCTCTGCCCTCAGCCCATTCTCCTCCTTTCCTATTTTTTGTCTCTATGGGAACGCGGCCTTGCGTAGAGGAGAGAGACTTACAAGACCCGGCAAGAAAGGCAGGAATCAAATCCCAGGAGACACGCTCCGTGCCCCACACACCTGTGTAGATGCCCAGCAGCGTGTAGATCAGCTCCTGGGACGGGCGCCGGGTGCTGTTGCCGCGCGCCGTGGCCATCAGGCAGTCACTGGCCCCGCAGGACAGGAGCTGCTCCTCGGTGATGGCCCCTGGGAGGGGAGGCCCAGGGGACGTGAGAACCAGGGAAGCCGATGGGATACGGGACACGGGGAATGGAAGTGCCCAGGGAGGGGAGGGCAGACCCACCCCAACCAGACATCACCACGGCTCAGTGTCACAGAGCACGGCTGTGTGGCCAAGTGTCTCAGAGGACATTTCCCGGAGGCCCGTTCTGCACGCCTGATCTTAAGCCAATTCGGACAAATGTGCAATCCATGTTGGTTCCTGGTTCAATGACTTTTTGACATAAATGAACAGTTTCAACTTTTTCACATTAATTAGAAGAAAGAATGGGTCTGGGAATGGGTGTAGGGAAGGCTGGTCCTCATTCAGACCCGTTCCTGCCAGCCCAGGACCTCGGCAGGTCATGCCGTGTCTTTTCTGAGCGTTAGTCTCCTTATCTGTTAGAGTGAAATGGGAGCTATCACCTCGCACGGGGGAGGGAAGGCAGGTGTCATAGTTCCCCCAGGGCCGGACTTCCTACGCGGGCAGACTGGAGGGCCGGGGCTGGAGGGGGTCCCAGAGGGTCAGGGGTCAGGACTCCCCCATCGATAAAGGTCTCCTGTGAGAATCAAAGAGACTTTGTCCTCGGCCCTTGGTTTAAATCCTCGGACATCCCAGGGCGGCATAAGACAGGTACACGCTTTGCACCCACGTCTGGCCGGGGGCCTTACGTCAGTCAGCCCGGCCGGCGGGGCTCAGTGGTTGCACATCGACCTGTGAACCAGGAGGTCAGGGTTCAATTCCCGGTCGGGGCACAGGCCCGGGTTGTGGGCTCCATCCCCAGGGTGGGGTGTGCAGGAGGCAGCTGATCGATGATTCTCTCTCATCATTGAGTTTCTATCTCTCTCTCCCTCTCCCTTCCTCTCTGAAATAAATAAAAATAAAACAAAAAATATAATAAAAAGAAACAAAAACGTCAGTCAGCAAATGTTCAGATGGGTGGAGGCGTAAGTGGTCGCAGGTGAAGCATTTGACACGCTGGTCAGCGGGTCAGTTCAGTGGGAAAACAAGTCATCGGACCTGTTCTCGGGCTCAGAGGACAGTGCTGAGTGCATAGACCCAGGCTCCACAGGCGGACTCAGCGCCCCTCCCCCCGGGGGGCGAGGTCAGGACCAAGGGGGACCCTCAGGCCACCCACGACCAGGGACCCCTCGGGGTCATCACAGCCCCGTCCCTTTCACCTTGAGTGGGCATCTGGCCGAACACGAGGGACGAGATGAGGTTGCCCCACACGCCCGACGACTGGAAAATGAGGAAGAAGATGCCGAAATAGTGGTTCACCACGTCCAGGCCCACCTTTCCCGCCTGCGCTGCGTGCGCGTTCCCCGCGATGGTGAGGTAGGTGCACTGGGCGGACCACAGCGGGGCCGCGCCCAGGCCCAGCAGGATGGAGGTGGGG
>NW_005353666.1:966648-973110 GCF_000412655.1 Myotis brandtii | reverse complement strand
GCGGCCCACCTCCTGACCCGTCAGACCCGGGACGCGGGCGGAGCCGGCCCTTTCCTGGCTCAGGTGCATTCACGGGAGTGAAAGGCAGGGCCAGGGCCTCCCCTGTGGTGGACGGTGACGGCCAGGAGCCGAGACTACAAACAAGAGGGCTGGGTCCAGCCCGGCCGCGTGGCTCAGGGGCTGAGCATTGACCTATGAACCAGGAGGTCACGGTTCGGTTCCCACTCAGGGCACAGGCCCGGGTTTCGGGCTTGATTCCCTATGTGGACCATGCAGGAGGCAGCTGATCCAAGGTTCTCCCTCATCATGGATGTTTCTCTCTCTCTCTCCCTCTCCCTCCCTCTCTGACATCAATAAAAATATAAACAAAAGAACAAGAGCAGCGGGTCCAGGAGCCCCTCACAGCTCCTGTGTGGCAGCGAGGGCTGCGTGCCTGGGCTGCATGGAAACTCCGTGGTAACAAGACAGAGGCTTGGATGGCGAGCGGGTCCCTCACAGGGAGGCCTGGTGGGTGCACCTGGGAGGGGGGGGTGTAGAGTCCCTGGGGGTCACTTTCCTTCAGGGAGCAGGTGCGCTCAGGGGGCCACACACACTGTCTGTGCAGAGGGTGAGGGTCCCCTCCGCACTGTCTCCCTAAAACCGCCCTGGACACTTGGATTCTCGGTCGTTACTGGGCCCCGAAAGTCCCCGCTCCGAGGGAGGCCCACCCAGGCCGCAGGAGGGGCAGATGGGACCAGGAGGCGGGAGTGGGCGGAGCCGGACACGGCCGAGCGGAAGCCGAGCTCATTCTGAGCAGGAGCGTGTGCCGCCACCCCGGGCAGGACAGGGAGCCACGGTACCAGCTGGCGTAGAAGTTGCCCAGGGAGAAGGTCACGTAGCAGCCCATGGAGAGGACGATCGTCCACTTGCAGCCCAGCGCCCGGATGAGCAGCGGCGGCAGCAGCATGGAGGACAGCAGCACCGCGCCGTACAGCGTGCTCAGCACCGTCACGCCCAGGCCCTCGTCGCTGTACATGAGAGGCCTCCTGCCCTGACACCCCACCCTCCAAGGACAGAAGGGGCAGCTGGGCCAGGGGGGCGGGGTGCAGGAGGAGGAGGAGGAGGGAGCTGGGCCCAGGGGAAAGGGCTGCGGGTCAGGGATGGTGGCAGAGCTGCCAGGTGTCAGCAGCATCGGCGATGGGCTTGGGGGGCACTGAGGTAGGCCGTGGAGTCAGAGACTTTTCTAGAAGGAGTGGGGGCTGCGTGAGCCAAGGAGGATGAGGTGCCCTGCCCTTGGGGCTCCCGGAGGCCAGTTCAGTTAAAGACCAGACTGGAAGGGTAGCTGCCTGGGACCGAGCAGCCAGTCTCCTCCCAGGCACACGTGCCCCGCCCTTCGGAGGGACCCGGGGGAGAGGCAGCCCCGCGGTCACACCGACGCCCCGGCTGTCCACGGTCACGGCTTTGCTGGAAGCGGCCCAGACCCCCAGGTCCCGTGGACTCTGACACATTCCAGCACCTCCCCCGAGCGCCTCCTGTCAATCACCCACCCAGAGGCAAAGCTGTCCTCTCCAGTCACCTCCCCGACCTGCTCTGCGGGTCCAAGGGTCGGCGCCCACCCGCGGGGGGTGCCGGCTGCACGGGGAGGGGGGCCCACACCACGGCTGCTCTGGGGGCGAGGTTCACAGGGAGCGAAGCCGGGTCCCCCCGTGACCTCGGATTCCTGAGGCCGGAGGAGCGAGAGGGCTGCGCACCTGCAGGCTCTGGAGGCCGCCGTAGGCCGTGAAGAGAAGCAGGAAGCCCAGGGCCACCACCAGCACGTTCCGCAGGCTCCGGTCCATCGTCCCCGCGACGGGCGTCAACCATCAGCGGGCTCGCGGGCTGTGGTCCCTGCAGGAGCGCCCTGGGCCGTGGGCACGGAGGCAGCCGCGCCAAGTCTCACCCCCCGACCCCCTGTGAGCTAGAGGCGTTAGTCACTGGGCTGGGGGGTGTGAACTTGGTTCTGGCTGAGGCCATGAAGCAGCCCAGGTGAGTCATTCACCTTCGCTGCAACCCACAGCCACTCCCAGCTCAGCCGTGTGTGTGTGCGTGTGCGTGCGTGTGTGTGTGAGTGCGTGTGTGTGTGTGTGTGTGTGTGCGCGTGTGTGTCCTTACCCTCCCCTTCGTTTCCAGGCGTGGTCCTACAGCCAGGGGCTGGCGTCCTGCTCCAGAAGACAATGGCCACACACTATAGACGAGCGCTCACACCAGCAGGGACACGGTGCACCTTCCACGCCCAGAGAGACCGGCAGCGTGAACTTCAGTCTCGAGGAACAAAGTACACACGTCCCTCAAGACAGACAGCTCACCCTAGGAAGCGTAACAGGCTTATGGGAGCCCAGGGCAAGGTGTTGGGGCTCAGGGCGCCCCCAGCCCAGCCGTCCCTCCTCTGCGGGTTCAACTCGCGCCGTGGCCCTCACCTCCGGCCCCCGTGGCTGCTGAACCCGGAGCTGTCGGCGTGCCAGCCGGCTGGTGCTGTGCTGGTGAGCTCTCCTCCCGTCAGCAGGCCCCGGGAAGTATTGCGAAAGCCGCTGGCGCAGGCGGCCCGGCCTGCGTGTGAATTCCTGGCTCAGCAGCTGCTTCTCGGGGAAGCGGGGAGTCAGCGGCGTGGCCAGGCGGGCGCGTTTCTGAACGTCCACTGGAAACGACGGCGTGGTTTCTGAATACAGACAGGGTGCGCACACGCACACACGTGGACACGCATGCACACGCCGCCGGCACGCAAGGCGCCTCTCGGAGACTCAGCACACCCTGGTCTGGACAGTAGACACCCATGTACTATTCCCACATTTTCAGGAAGAATGCGGATTTTAAAGGAAACATGTTTTTACAAAGACGCCTTGTGTGGCCCTGGCTCCTCAGTGGCGACTCCTGCTCTGAGGGACATGGGGGGGGCGGAGGGGGGAGGGGGGCGTGGCGTCCGGCTGGGTAGCTCCCCGAGTGATAAGACAGGAGATACGATCTGTCCCCTCGGGCGCCGCCTCCTCAGCTCCGGGGCAGGCGGACTGGCATGCCGGGATCCACCTGGAGAGGAGGTGGCCTGGCCCCCTGCTGTGTGTCCTTGTGAGAAACCCCCGTGTTCGCGGCTGCTTTTCATTCCAGCCCCGGCAAAGAGCACCCCAACACCCACGGCCCCAAAGCCAAGTTCCTAGGAAAGGAAGACACCGATGGGACCAGCCTGAGTCAGCCCCGCCCACCGCTCGGGCCGTCCAATCCCCTGGGCGGACGGGGGCTCAGCCAGCACTGCCTGGCAGGGTCCCTGTGAGGAAGGTCCTGCGTGCGCCGTCGGGGGCTGGCGGCCCCCCAGGTGGCGTCCTCTGCCAGTGGACCTCGGGCCCCAGAGCCGTTCTCCCCGTGTGAGGCCAGCAGGACGGGCCCCCCACTCAGGAGCGTCACTGTTTGGGGCCCCGGGGTCTCTGGGTGGACAGTCCATTACACGGTTCTCTCCTCACCCGCTCACCCGTGGGTTCGGAGCCCGAGGGAGGCCTGTGCATACAACTGAACTCCGAACCAACATCAACTTACTTGCAATATGACCTTGACTCAGAGAAAATAGTAATGGCCCGGCCGGCGCGGCTCCGTGGTTGAGCGTGGACCTATGAGCCAGGAGGTCACGGTTCAATTCCCGGTCAGGGCACAAGCCGGGGTTGTGGGCTCGATCCCCAGTAGGGGGCGTGCAGGAGGCAGCCGATCCATGATTCTCTCATCATGGATGTTTCTATCTCTGTCTCCCTCTCCCATCCTCTCTGAAATCAATAAAAATATATTTTTAAAAGAGAGAAAATAGTAATTTTTGAAAATCATGGTTTTCTTCTCATTGGCTTTAGGTTCTCAGCCTCGGGCACTTTGGCCATCGCCTTCCCACTCGGGGGCTCACACAGCCCCTCCTGTCACTCAGGCCAACACCATCCATCCAGTGGGCGTCATCAGGAGCCCCATCTCACCTCTGCCCGAGGTCGGCTCTACCCCGGCTCCCCTGGCCCCAGTGCGGCCTCCGCCTGCCCCCTGGGGCTCCTCTGGGGGGTGCTGGGCAGCCCCTCAGACTTACTTCTCCGCATAGTGCTCATGCTCACGGAGCTGGCGCCATGGTGTGCGGGGAGCTGGGGAAGGGACCGCGCTAGAGCAGTAAGCAGGCACCGCCCTTGCCCGTGACCTCCTGGCTCCCATGAGTGGGGGTGAGGCAAGCGGGCAGGTGGCTGCATTGTGACACGAGGGACCATGGGCAGGCGGGGCCAGGGACAGCCGAGGAGCCAGGCGCCCGGGGAGGAGGCGGGCCCACAGGGCGGCGTCTGAGCTGAGCCTGAAGGACGCTCTGTGTATATCCTCCAGGAGCGGGAACGGGAGTGAAATAGGAAGAGAAGAGTGACTCACAGGGCAAGTCACCACGAGCGGGGCCGGGAGGGGGCCGGGTCGAGGGGGCTGGTCCGGCCCAGGAGTCTGGACCTCCAGCAGGCAGGGCAGAGGGCCACCCCACATCCGCTGTCTCTCGCTCTAGTTTACATCTGGCTTGCCTCCTGTGCCGGCCGGCACGGCCATGGGTGAGCCTGAGGGGGCGGTGGAGGATGGAGAAGACAGACAAGGGAAGAAGGCTGGGGCTGGGTGGGACGCTGCCCTCTCTGATGGAGAGACAGCGCCACGGCCTGCAAGCCGAGTCTTTATTTCACAGCAGATCCCACGAGGGACAGGAAGGGCGTGGTCACAACGTCCTCGTGGGTTTGGAATCCACTCAATCACATGCACCTGATCCAGCTTTGTTTACGTGCTGCCCCTCCCGCAGCCCACGTCACTCAGCCACGTGGGAGCCGCTGCCACACATCCCACACACGTTGTTTTCATATGCGTGGGATCGTCTGTACGTTTTTCTGCTGTTCACTTCTTAGTGGAACCAAGCCCTGGGCCAGCCTTGGGCGTGATTAAGTGCAGGTCAGGACTGTCTCCGTGACCCGCGTGGCTCCTGTCCGCACGGCGGTCCCGTCACTCACCTGGTGGCCCCTGTGTCCACACGGAAGCCGCTCCTAGCTTTGTGTGGTTCGGAACAAAACTGTAGCGACCACCCTTCACCTGTTTGGTGGTTGTTCCTTTCCATCCGGAGGCAGAAGAAATGGCACGGGAAACACAGGACAGAAGAAGGGCCTGGGAGCTGGGAGGGAGGAGGGTACAGGTGGTGCACCTGTGGGGGGGGAGGGGGTGGCTCCCGAGAGGGAGCCCGCGTGCATGTGCCAGGGAAGTCCACGGAGCAGAATTCCTGAGCACCTGTGTGAACTTTGACCCTAGCACTTTTCCTCGGGGAGGTGACACTGGGGGCAGGTGCGGTGTGGGCGGTGTCGCCTGGACCTTACCCCCCTGGTCCTCGTTCTTAGCCTCGCCTGCTGGGCGGAGACAGGCCGGGGGTTTACGTTGCGTTTCCCGATTACAATGGGGGGGCATCATTCCCGTGTGTACAAGTCACTTGTGTTCTTTTCCCACGAAGGGACCTGAGCTGTGGGTCCTCCCCCGGGAGAGGGCCGCTTCCCACGCGGGGCCTGCACCCCGTGGCCGGTCTAGGATTAGCCTGGATGTGGGCTCCTCTCGAGGAGCAGGTGGCCTCAGGGTGGCAGCTTCCCAAGACCCATCAGCCCTCCATCTGCAATAGGAGCCTCTTCCTCGCTGCTCAGCACTTGGTTCTCTCTGTCAGCCCCGGGAAGGCAGTGCCCCGGCCTCTGCCACCTCGGGCCCAGCTCTCCTGCCGAGGGGCTTTGGAGGGCGGCATTGCTGACGGTCACTCATTGGCCGAGCCAGGAGGAGCCGGTGCCGACAGAGAGCTCCGGATGTGCCCGATCGACGCCATGGTGGCAAACACCAGAAACGAACAGCCTGGGCCGGCGACGGCAGGCTGGTGGCCTTCGGCGCTTTGATGTGTCTGCTGCTCCGGTGGTGTCCTGGCCTCAACCTCCTGATAGTCACAGTCGAAGGCCCTGGCGGACGCCGTGTTCCCGCAAAGGCCTCAGTCCGCTCCCAGCCGTCGGCAGGCGCCGGGCCTGGCCTCGCTTGGAGAGGCAGCACACGATGGTCAAGGAGATGAGCAGGAGGGAAGATCCTTCAGGGCCCGAGCCCTAACCCACGCGTCCTATCACGAGACACGAGCCGCTGAACTCTGACGCCCGGAGGGGCACAAAGACGGAAGTCCTGGCCCATCTGTCCTGTGTCAGGAGAGGAGCGACGTGGGGAAGCGTTCCGTGAAGCAAACGAGGAGCCCCTGGAACGAGGCGGCCCCACCCTCACAGCCCGGGGAAGCAAACCGAGGTCTCAGCCTGAAGTGCCTCGAGGCTAAGAGAGCCGGCGCAGGGGCTGAGCGCGACCTGTGAACCCGGAGGTCACGGTGTGATTCCCGGTCAGGGCACAGGCCCGGGTTGCGGGCTCGATCCCCAGTGGGGGGCGAGCGGGAGGCAGCCGATCGCTGCTTCTCTC
>NW_005353666.1:963913-966363 GCF_000412655.1 Myotis brandtii | reverse complement strand
CCGGCCCTCGCCTCCTGGCACCCTGAGCTGTCCCGGGGGGCAGGGTGCCCGCACGAGACGCCCACCGACATCTGGCACTCGCTGGGTTCCTGCTGCTCTCCCCGAGGAGCCATGGCCCGCGATCGGGGAAGGTGTAAATCATTGACTCCTGAGCGGCCGGGTTTAGGCAGACGGTTTGCGGTTTACTGGATGCTGTAAACTGCGTGGCCTGTACCCGCCCCGGCTTCCCTCTCCGTGTCCTGGCTGACCAGGAGCCCGGGAGCCGGGAGGAGCAGTGTTGGCTCAGGTGGGACAGGAACAAAGACGGAGCCGTGACCCGGGGGCAGTGTGTCCGGGTCTGGGCAGGCGTGCCGGGGCGTGCCCGCGGAGGAGGTGGCATGGAGACCAGCGGGCCTGCCAGGGGTGCACTCACGTGACTTGCACAGAGCCGCCTGCTGATCCGACCGTTTGGGGCCTGAGAACGGAGAATGAACCACCCGAGCACATTGCTCAGAGACACCCCCTCCTGCTGACAGAGCTCGGACCCCAGCGCTCCTCAGCCCCGTGCCCCCCGGCCGGCTGCTGGAGGGGGGAGGGCGCCACCCCAAATATGCGGCTGTGGCGTGAGGAGGGCTTGCGCCCAAACACCGACAAGTGACACAAGGCACCTCGCTGCCTTTCCTCCCACCCGGAGGGCAGGCGATGGCTCAGCCTGGACCTCGCAGCCCAGAGAGACAGCCCGGGCCGGCAGCTCTCCAGGGACCGCCTTCCCCCTCCCCCCCAAACCCCGCGCCCTCCGTGCCTCGTCCCTGCTGCCTGCGATGGGTCGCTCTAAGATGCTCAGTGGCCTGGGTTGGTTCTTTATTCCAAATATATTTTTATTGATTTCAGAGAGGAAGGGAGAGGGAGAGAGACATCAACGATGAGAGAATCATGGATCGGCTGCCTCCTGCACGCCCCCTACCGGGGATTGAGCCCTCCTGGCTCATAGGTCGACAGACCACCCCTCTGAGATACACGTCCTGAGGTCTCCGTGTGTGTGCGGTGCAGGCGCTAAGTGTGTGTGTGTTTGTGTGTGTGTGTGTGTGTGTGCGCGGTGCATGTGCTAAGGGTGTGCGTGGTGCACACGCTAAGTGGTTGTTTTCCTCCGGAATCTGAGTCCGTCTGGTTCGCAGAGCCCGGCAGGAAACCTCAGGTGGGGAGCTGGGTGCCCTGGGGCGGTGAGTGGCCCGGGTCGGGAAGTCCTGTCTGAGACGCTGGTTCCTGGGGACGGAGCTGCATTCTTTTTTTTTTTTAAAATATATATTTTATTGATTTTTTTACAGAGAGGAAGGGAGAGGAATAGAGAGTTAGAAACATTGATCAGCTGCCTCCTGCACGCCCCCTACTGGGGATGTGCCCGCAACCAAGGTACATGCCCTCGACCAGAATCGAACCTGGGACCCTTGAGTCCGCAAGCCAACGCTCTATCCACTGAGCCAAACCGGTCAGGGCTGGAGCTGCATTCTTGGTACAGCCGTGAGGAGCGCTGGGAAATGGAAGGGTGTGAGGAGCACCAAGCTGCACTGCCCAGTGACCACCCTTCCCTCGGCCATTGGCTGTCCCGGGGGAGGGGAGGTGGCAGAATGGCCGCTGGCCTGGCCGGACAGGAGGCCCCAGAGACTGGAGCTCCCAGGCCTCGCGGGGCCTCAACGGGGGTGAAGTGAGAGGAGAGATGCCAGCTGTCCCCCAGTGCAGCACCCGAGCATCAGAGCCCGGCCAGCCCGCACCCCGGCTTGTAAGGAAGCCCAAACCGCGTCCCGACGGGGAGGCGAGGGGCGGGACAGTGACACCCGCAGCCGGAAGGCGCTGCTGTGGGGCAGGCAGCGTACGGGTGACGCTGACCCTGAACGGGCTTTAACGTTCAGTCCCGGCCTGTCCGTCCGGTGGTTGTCATCTCGCTTTCTGAGTTCTCTGCCAGCCTCTCCACGAGACACGGGGCTGCTGAGGCCCACGCAGAGGGCGTTTGCCGTCTTAGCTCCCAGCGGTCCGAGGCTCGGGCGAGCAGGGCAGCCTCTGGGACAGCAGCCCCGACTCCATTGGAAGCGGCCCCGTTCCTGTGTCTGACAAGTACGGCGTCCAGACGGAAGAGTCGGTGCTCTGTCGTCTGCTGCTCGGCGATTTAGTATTAATTCTGAATAACACGAATCAGCAACAACGTCAAGGCCGAGTGCCGTCTGGCTTCCATCAGGTAAGGGCACCCGGGCCGGCTGAGGACGGCGTGCGGACAGGCCCACGGGCGGCTTGGCTCCGTGCTCGGCAGCAGGTGCGCTGGCCCCTCAGGTCCCTCTGGGCTCCGGGTCTTCGCATCCTGCCCAGAGCCCTAGTGACGCCTGAGAAGACAATGTGCTGACAAGGTCCCCTAGGGGGCGCTGTCACACCGGAGACGGGCGCTGGAGGAGGAGGAAGAGAGGCCCTCAGGGGACCGGGAG
>NW_005353666.1:962315-962727 GCF_000412655.1 Myotis brandtii | reverse complement strand
AGCTCCCCACTTCAGAGACCCAGGCAGAGCTGTCCCACGGGTCCAGATCCCACCGCTGCCCGATTCTCAGAAAAAGGAAAGCTGAGGCCATGAAAGCGGGGGTGGGGGTGGGGGGGGGGCTCACGCCCTCCCACGTACGGGTACACCAGGTGGAGGGCTAGGAGCTAGGCCTCAAGGTTTAAATGATAAAGTGACACCTCCCGTCTTCAAAACGCTGAGCCCCTCGTCCCCTCGTCCCCTCGTGCCCTCGTGCCCGCGACTGGGAAGGCGGCACCTGGGAAATGCCTGGGGGGCACGAAGGGACAGTCTCCGTTCCAAACAGGGAGCCTGTGTAATGGGGAGACGCGGCAGCCGTCCAGGGAGATAGGGGGGCCTGGTGGCGGCGGGAGGCTGGCGTCTGCCCCCTGAGGGG
>NW_005353666.1:959599-960939 GCF_000412655.1 Myotis brandtii | reverse complement strand
TAGGGTTAGGGTTAGGGTTAGGGTTAGTGCTAGTGCTGGAACTAGGGTTAGCGTTAGGGTTAGGGATTGTACTGCTTTCAACAGATGCGTGTGCTACTTTCCCTGTGAGTCTATTCTCCGTGTTTGGGAATCTCCGTTTCACAGGATTCTCATTTCTTCAGAAGGATCCGTTCAGTTACTTCCTGAGCCCATTTAGGTCCCACGTGCTCATTCGTCCTAATTGTGTCTGCGCTCACATAACCCACACTCCACGTTGTGGTGACTGTAGGACATGAGTCTCAATGTGGCTGAAGTCCCACCTCCCAGCCTCACAGCAACTCTCAGAACCGCCAACCTGACAGGATGCCGGATGGAAACACCTGTAGGAGTGTCACCCCCGGGAGCCCCGCTGCTTGGGGGGCCTCTTGGAGGCAGAACTTGCCTGAGTTTATGATCCTGCCTCATCCCTTAACCAAACATTGATCATGTATGTGATGGTACAAAGGCACAGAGGGGCATTGGCAAAAACCGTGCCCTGGAAAGCGCTTTCCTGCTCCACTTTTGGCCCCGTAACCTATGGCCACAGGTCGTCATGTCCTTCAGCAACACAGCACAGGCGTGCCTGGCCAGTGTGGCTCGGTGGATAGAGCCGCAGCCCCAGCCTGAAGGGTCCGAGTTCAGTTCTAATCAAGGGCAGGCTCAATCCCAGCCCCAGTCAGGGGACGTGCGGGAGGCCACCGACCGATGTGTCTCTCTCTCCCTCTCCTCTCTCTCTATAAATCAATGGGAACATGTCCTCGGCTGAGGACTAACACAACAAAAGACAAACAGTCCTAACTCAGGGCTTCGCTGACCCCCCACGGACAAGGCAGGCCCTCGCGTGGCTCCTCACCGTGCCTGGACCAGACCTCAGCCACGTGCGAAAGGCGCGGTGAGGGCTGACTGAGCTGAACTTGGAATAATTAAAGCCTTTCCATTTTTTAAAAAACAGCTTTAAAACGTAAGCTGCTAATTATTTCGAGTAATGACCGTGCCTTCTGAAATCGAGCGGAAGGGGGTTTGTGTGAAGAGCAGAAGAAACGGTCCGAGAGCAGAACCGAGGAAATGCCAGCCAGCTGTGCGACCTGCTCGGCCCAGGCTCTGCCTCCGGGACACCCAGTCCCCACATGCTCTGGGGCTGTGGCAGTGGTTCCAGCTGCGTTCTTGGCTTCCTGTCTGAGCTGAAAATTTGTCTGGAGGATGGATGGGTCAGACCTTACCCATCAGCCGGAATGTACTGCCACGTAACGGCAAAAAAATCATAATAAAGAAGGAAGACAGCGTGTTTGCCTGGACGCCTGGTGACCGCTGGCTGCCCGCAC
>NW_005353666.1:958426-958714 GCF_000412655.1 Myotis brandtii | reverse complement strand
TGCCCGCTGCCCGGGGCTGTGGCTCACTCGCCTCCTGAGTTTGGGAGCAGCTGCTCTGAGTCGCTGGTCGGAAGGAGGTTCCGAACCTGGGTGCTGGGCTCCGAGGGCCTG
Source organism: Myotis brandtii (assembly GCF_000412655.1). Taxonomy (NCBI): domain Eukaryota; kingdom Metazoa; phylum Chordata; class Mammalia; order Chiroptera; family Vespertilionidae; genus Myotis; species Myotis brandtii. Next base: position 958,603 of record NW_005353666.1, on the reverse strand, counting down.
GGAGCCCGAGTCCAGCTCCCACGCTCGCTGGTGTGTGGTCCCCAGAGAGACATTGTGGTTGGGACAGGGCCCTCGCTGTGTGTCTTCAATCCACCGCGTGGCCTGGCGGGGGGTGGGGGGGCGAGGGGGTGACCGCCAGGAGCACCAGGCAGGGCTGGTGGGCAGAGCTGGGCTGGG
>NW_005353666.1:957786-958094 GCF_000412655.1 Myotis brandtii | reverse complement strand
GGTTTAGCGGACATCTCTGCGGAGAAAGTGCGCTTCTCGGAGGAGGACCAGTGCTGTTTGTCTGCGGAGAGAGGCCGTGGAGAGAGGCCGTGTCCGGCAGGAGCGAACGCCCCAGGCAGCCGGACGGGACCCGTTGTTGCTGGGGTTCCCTTTGTTCCCTGCTCTTCTCTGTGATGCGCCCTTTCTCTAAACTCGGATGCTCATCGGGGCCAAACGCAGCATCTGGATGCTTTTAAAGCTCCATTAACCTCCTCCCACGCCAGTGGCATCCCCGGACGCGGCCACGCTCCTGAGGCAGCGGGTGGCCG
>NW_005353666.1:956887-957630 GCF_000412655.1 Myotis brandtii | reverse complement strand
CGGGCGGACCAGGTCCCTCTTTATCTTGTTTTTCTCGTGTGAAATGCCAGGCGAGTCATTGCCCAGCTGGGCCCCCGGCAGCTCTCAGCAGCAGCGCAGCTTGATTAGTGCTGAGTCACAGCTGGAAGGAACAAGCCATCCCCCTGCCTCCCGGGCCTCGGTGAGCTGGCCACAGGGAGAGTGTTCAGCCAGGGGCGGGGACCCCGCTCCCCACACGGGCACGTGACACACGTGTGGCATCTGAGTGACACAGGGAAGCGGAGGCCATGCCCCGGGCCGCCCTTTCCGGTCCAGCTTTATGGGCTCTCGCTGCTGCCCCTCTCTGGGCAGCCTCCGCCCCGGACCGGCTGGCAGGGTCCGAACACCTCGGAGCTCTCCTCCCAGGCTGGCCCGTGGCCACCTCAGCTCAGGAGGCCTTGGCTCCTGCAGGGCCAGGTCCCGGGCTGGAGGCCCGTCTTCCTTCCCCTCGGGCTGCTGGGCTGGGCTGCCCAGTGGCAGGCACCTCACCCGCGTTGAAGGCGCCCACCTGTAGGTGCTGCAGCCAGCTGCCTCCCACCTGGCCTCTGTCTTCAGACACGTCAGCCACGTGGCTGCTGACTTCCTCCCACTGGTGGGACGAGCCTGCATTCTGCCTCTGACCCTCTGCCAGCCCCGCAACACCCCACTGGGGATCCAGCCCCCCCCAGTACCCCACAGGGGATCCAGCCCCCCGACACCCCACAGGGGAGCCAGCCCCCCAGACA
>NW_005353666.1:956309-956853 GCF_000412655.1 Myotis brandtii | reverse complement strand
ACCCCACAGGGGAGGCAACCCCGGGGCTGAGGGAGCAGCTGGTCCCGCTCTGCCTCTGGGGCGATGACTGTGAGGCAGGCCTGGCCGCGAGGCTGGCTGCGTAGGGGCAGGAGCAGAGCCCGCCGGGCCTGTGTCTTCACGAAGCAGGTCAACGAGACACACAGGCCTTTCCTTTCTGACCCCCCTCTGGGCCTGGAACAAAGTCACAGGCGCTGGGGGTGCGGCGGGAAGGCCGGGGAGGGGCAGAGGGCACAGGTCCCAGGAAGGAGGGGCAAGGCGCTCACACCCACTGCCCCCCTCGCACCCACATCTGGAAGGGGAGGCACCTGGCCTCCAGCCGAGCGAGGGTCTCAGCGTTTGGGGGGCACTCGGGTCCCAGGGCGTCGAGGCCTCCCTGGCAGCTGCCTGACCCACGTCCTCGTAGATGAAACTCTGAGGCCCCACTCTGGACAAGCTGAGGACACATGAGCCCCATTCTGTGCAGATGAGCACCACCCCGTCTCCCAGGGCCACTGCGCTGCGGGCACGGTGCGTTCAGGCAGTT
>NW_005353666.1:953094-956169 GCF_000412655.1 Myotis brandtii | reverse complement strand
CATTTTTATTGATTTCGGAGAGGAAGGGAGAGGGAGAGAGAGAGGGAAACATCCATGATGGGAGAGACTCATGGATCGGCTGCCTCCTGCACGCCCCCCACTGGGGATCGAGCCCACAACCCGGGCCTGTGCCCTGACTGGGAATCAAACCGTGACCTCCTGGGTCACAGGTCGATGCTCAACCATTGGGCCACACCGGCCGGGCTTCAGTGGCTTTCATACCTATTTACTAGTCACTTCAGTAAAGGTGCTTCCAGCTCCTCCTCACTCGTCCGCTTGATGAGAATGACTTGGGCTGCTCTTCGGGAAAGTACAGACACGGGCCACAGTGTGTCCTGGGTGACGGGGCAGCAGGTGGTCCCAGGTGCTGGCTTCCGCACCCTGTGGAGACCGAAGCCTACAGAGCCCCTCCGGGCACTGAACTTGTGGTCCACTAGGAACTGCTGTCTTGTTATCAGAAACGGAGCAGTGGGCTCTGAGAGATGCGCTCACGAGCTCGGGGCCAGCCCGGGGCCAGCCGGTCCTGCCATTGGCCTGCACCCCTCACTCCTTGTGGGGTGGTGCGTCCCTGGCGCCGCGCCCCGCCCCCGCGTGGGGAGAGGCTGGCCTGTGTCCGAGCTGCGTCCTGAACTGTCGGCTGCCGATGAGAACCCGCCACCACTGAGGGGAGAAACGGGAGCAGCAGCGAGGCCACGGCCGCACCGGACCCTCCTCTCAGAAGAGCAAGCCCCTGCGAGCTGGTGCAGAGGGGCCGTGGCTCCAGGCAGGCGCTGACCTCGGAGCGGCGTTCCTGCAGGTCCCTTCAGGGTGTGTCCCGGGTGTGGGCACTGCTGTAGAACAAAGTCCATTTCCCCATGGAGCCCGGGCTGTTCCGAGGCGGGGCCCTCATGGTGTCCTTGCCCAGCGCAGTGTCCCGTCCCCACACGCGCAAACATCAGACCCACGCCCCCAGCTGCAGAGACAGTTCCTCTGGGGCTGCAGGTCGTGCCCACTGGGCCGTGCAGGCAGGAACTTCTCCCTTCTCTCCACTGGTCTGCAGGTGCAAGGCCGGGCCTGAAATCCTGTCTGCAGGTTCAAGGCCGGGCCTGCTCCCTGGTCTGCAGGTGCAAGGCCGGGCCTGCACCCCCGTCTGTAGGTGAAAGGCCAGGGCAGAGTCCCCTCCTCTGAGGTTCTGGGAACAGGGCCTTGAGAAATGGTCTCTGTGCTGCAACCGCAGCTTCAGCCGCCAGCCGCCTCTAGGGACGCAGCCTCTGCAGGAATCCCTGTGACAAACACGTGTGATTAGGAAATGCAATGTCCGGAGCTCCGAGAGCAACCCCGTGTTCTGTCTGTTCCTCCGCAAGATGGAATTGGGAGTTTATTAGAGGAGGGATGTGTGTGCCTCCATTTTTTCATTTATTGGAAAATCAAAGCTCACGGAGGTTACATGCAGCCCTAAACAATACAGCGAATCGCCTCAAACAAAACCATCCCCCGATGTTTTTACGGGGGGCGGGGTGCATGCAGGAGGCAACCGGTCGGCTATCTCTCCCCCATCGGTGCCTCAAACAAAACCATCCCCCGATGTTTTTACGGGGGGTGCATGCGGGAGGCAACCGGTCGGCTGTCCCTCCCACATGGGTGTTCTCTCTCTCTCTCTCTCTCTCTTCCTGACTTTCTCCCTCCATCCTTTCCATTCTCTCTGAAAAATCAGTGGACCTCCTAGGTGAGGATTACAAAAAGGAAAAATGAAGAAAAGAAAATGAACGAGGTCTCGTCGGACACGGATGGCCCAGGGCCAGCGCTCTGTTCTGTGGAAACGAAGGGTACGTTGCTAAGAGCAAAGAAAAAAAAAAAAAGAAAGTCTGCAGAGGGGCCTGCGCGGTCCTTTATCGTTGATATTCATATACATAAAACATCTCTGCAAGGAAAAGCAATAAAACGTTATTGGTGGCTGCCTTCCCAGAAGCCACTGGGGCTGGCGCGGGGGGTTCGGCAGGCTCGCTTTTAATCGCATTGCCCAGTGAATAATTCATTAATGGAAACACAAACGTACGCCCTGTTTTGCAAGATTGTTCTGGGGATGAAACGCGTGAGCGCCTGGGAAATGCCTCGCCGGCTGCAGAGGCCCACGCCACGCTCTGCAAACGGGCGAGGGGCCTCCGGGCTGACCGCGGAGCGGCCTCTGACCCAGCAATCCCGCTCGCGGGCATTTATCAGAGAGACACAAGCTCGAGCCTGAGAAGAGACGTGGCCTGTCTGGCTGCAGCCTCGCTCACAACAGCCGAGCTGTGGACGCAGCCCAGTGCGTCGGGACGAGCGGGTGCGGGAGCCGAGGTGCGAGGTGCGTGCACACCATGGAGGTCTACTCCGCCCTCGGGGACGGAATCCCCCCACTGCACAGCGTGGAGGCCGGAGGGTGTGACAAGGTGGAGTGAGTCAGGTGGAGGAAGACAGTCCCCTGTGAGCTCACTGCTATGAGGCATCTAAAGAGCAAAATAGGGACCAAACGAAACAGGAACAGACTCATAGATGCAGAGAACGGACCGGTGGTGGCCGAGGGGAGGGGTGGAGGGCCTGGTGGAAAAGATGAGGGGACGGAAAAGGACAGATTGGCAGTCACGGAACCGTCGCGGGCGGAAGGTACAGCACAGGGACTACAGTCAATAACGTTGCGATAGTTATGCATGGGGCCAGGTGGGCACTGGGAATATCGGGGGGACCACTGTAAATTATATGATTGTCTAACCACTGAGCTGCACACCCAAAACTAGTACAAAATACCCCATCCCCCAATCCCCCCACACCCGTGTCTCTCCACCAGACCAGTGCGTGGGCCAGCAGCAGGGGCCAGAGACCAGCTCCCTCACCACCGGGGCATGGGGGGGGGGGGTGTCAGGCAGAGAACGGCTTCGTTCTATTATTTACAAAACGCATTAGAAGTCGGCCACTGAGGCCTGAAAAGCAGCCTCCCATGGCCCCGGTCCTGGAACTCCTCACGCAGCACAGACGGCTGCCGGGGGCCGAGCAGGGAGGAAGCAGGACAGGACAGGGCTGGCCCACAGGAGGGTCACCAGGACACGCACACGACTCGGA
>NW_005353666.1:950845-952494 GCF_000412655.1 Myotis brandtii | reverse complement strand
GTGAGGGGCTCAGCACAGGGCCCGGCCGGCAGCCACAGGCAGCTGCACCTGGGCTCACTGGGCTCACTGGGGCGTGAGGAGCCGTGGTCGCGGCACGCGGCACGTACTGGGGCTGCAGCCACCAGCAGCCACCAGCGGGTGACCATCTCATAAGGAAGGTCCTGTGAGGAGAACGAGGTGGCGAAGGACTGGGACTGTAGGTGACCTGGTGTGCACCTGGGTCTCCAGTGACGCAGAGTTGACAGCCTTCGGGGTGAGCACGGCGGGTTTTCGCAGCACGGCCTGCCCGCAGGACACACGCTCCCTCAGCGGCTGGAGCCTGCTGCTCCTCACGGGACATAAAGTGCTTCAAACCCTCTAACTTGGACACAAATAAAAACCAACCTTTTTATTGGACAAATTTAGTTTTAATATATTTTCATTGATTTTTAGAGAGAGCAGATGGGAGAGGGCGAGGTAGAAACATTGAAGAGAGAGAAACATCCACCAGCTGCCTTCTGCACGAACCCCACTGGGGATCAAGCCCGCAACCCGGGCACGTGCCCTGACCTGGAGTCAAACCGTGACCTTCTGGTTCATAGGTCGATGCTAAACCACTGAGCCACGCCAGCTGGGCTGGACAAACTTGAGCACAGAATCTTTAACGAAGTCTTTCAGATGTACTATATTGTGCCGGCCCACACAGCCAGGGTCGGTGAGCCTGAGAGCGGGCGGTGGAGGATTAGAAAAGACAGACAAGGGAAGAAGGCTGGGGCTGGGTGGGACACTGCCCTCTCTGATGGAGAGACAGCGCCACGGCCTGCAAGCCGAGTCTTTATTTCACAGCAGATCCCACGAGGCAAAGGAAGGGCGTGGTCACAACGTCCTCGTGGGTTTCGAATCCACTCAATCACATGCACCTGGTCCAGTTTCGTTTACTTGCTGCCCCTCCCGCAGCCCACGTCACTCAGCCACGTGGGCCCACAGGTTCGGACCATAACCGGTCCAAACGCTCTGTTAACAACATGTCTGCCCCTTCCTGCTGAGCGAGCCACGTCACTCAGCCACGTGGGCCCACAGGTTCGGACCATAACCGGTCCAAACGCGGTAGCCGCTCTCCACGCTCTGTTAACAACGTGTCTGCCCCTTCCTGCTGAGCGAGTGGAGCAGAGTGTGTCTGCCCAGAAAGTCCGGGGCTGCTGTTGGGACCGCAGGGCCCTGAGGTCGCCACTCTGTCCTGTGGCCACTCGTCTCGTCCGTGAACCAGGCGCAGGGGCTGTGCGGACTCGGAGCCTGTTGTTCTGCTCTGTGTCCCGCACCCAACAGACTGGCCGCAGGCAGCCCAGGCCCCATCCTGACCGTTGGCCCCGGAACGCCGGCCCCGCGTCATCCCTCCTGGTGGCCCCGGGAAAGCACAGACATGCACGCTCAGCACGGGCGCGGCCGTTACTCCTTCCTGAACAAGTCATCCCAGTGGCTCTCAGACGGACGCGGTAGGTTGTGGGGTCCTGACAGAGGATGTGAAATCGGCCTCAGAAAAATCCAACCTGCAGGCTCTCGGCAGGGATTCCCACCAGCAATCGCCTGCTGCTCCCCCGTCTACCCCCCACGCAAACCGGTCAGACTGGGCCGGGGACCGGGACCTCCCCCCCCCCCACCCCCCCCGGGAC
>NW_005353666.1:948291-950591 GCF_000412655.1 Myotis brandtii | reverse complement strand
TCCAGCCCTCACCTCTGCAGGCAGGTCATGTGCTGTCGAAAGTCACTGTCCATCTTCTTTCTAAAGAATCTGGCCTCGCCTGTTCTCTCTTCCTCCCCCTCCTCCTCCTCCTCCTCCTCCTCGTCCCTCTGAGCACCTGGTGAGCAGGCTGCCTCCGGCAGGGCGGGCGGGGCGGGAGGACGAGGTTTCGGTGGCTTTTCTAGGATTAGGTCACGTCAAGGTGTGTGGCTGAGTCGTCGGGGTGGACCTGGGCGAGGACAAGCCGAGGTTTCGTTCTGGGCGCCCCTTCCTGGCAGTGACCACGCAGGGAAATAAGACTCGGACCCGCTGGAGGCTGACGGCCTCGCCCAGTAGGAGAGTTCCCTTGTCATGAGAAAAGGACAACAGTGTTGCTGTTGTGTCTTCCTCCTTTTTTAATGAAAACCCCGTGTTTTCCCCCCGGAGAGCTCAGGACGCCTGCGTTGGAGGAGGCCATGTCCCAGGGGCCTCGCGCACATGTCCGCCCACCTTCGTTACCGTGGAAACTGCCCAGCACCCCGGAGGGGCACAGCCTCCCCTGCAGCCAAGCAGGAGTGTCTGAAGGTTTCATTCACGGTCAGAAGCCTCCTCCTGGGAACTTCTTCCAGGAAGGGGCCCGGCGGGAAGACACGAGGGGACGCTGATGCGTGCTGTCCCTCCAGCCCCTCAGGGAGCAGCTGCGCCAGGCGTCTGGGTAGTTCAGCGGTGGCCTCTGGGCGGAGGGGACCTCCGACCAGCAGTGAGTGGCCGCGGAAGCCCTCAGGCTGTGCCCAAGACGCTGGCGTTTGCGTAGTTCAGCGGTGGCCTCTGGGCGGAGGGGACAGAGGCTCCGCTCCCGCCCCGACCTCCGACCGGCAGTGAGTGGCCGCGGAAGCCCGCAGGCTGTGCCCAAGACGCTGGCGTTTGCTTTTCTGAAAAGTGACTGCTTCTGCGTTCTTAATAGAAAATAACACACATGTACACACATGCACACACATGCATGCACATATACATAGATGCATGCATATAAACATTTATACACACATGCACATACATGCACACATACACATGCATATACCTGTATACAGATGCACGCACACATATACACACATGCATGTGCATACAGTTATGCACACACACACACATGTATACACACACTTTTCACAACACTCCAGCTCCTGAGACTGGTTCCTTGGCCATGGCAGCAGGGCAGCTCTGATGGCCGAGGCGGCCTCCTAACATCTTCCATGAACCAGAGAGCCCTGACCCCCACTCCTTCATTTGTCCCCAGATCCTGCATTTACCACATGTTCTCCGTTCAGGCAGGAGGACGTAGACAGGTTAATCTGGAAGGGACACGTGCTCCATGTGAGCCCCTAATCCCGTCTCTGCAGATCAGCTCTGGCACCGGCTGACCAGGGACTGACCTGCCTGCCTGGCCGGGGGCGTGGCCTGGCCGGGGGCGTGGCCTGGCTGACTTGCTGAGCAGGCCAGGCCTGGCACTCCCAGTGTGAGTGCCCCCCAACCAGACCTGCTCCCCTTGTTTGGACGGATGGAACTGGCGCAGCGTGGTTTTTATAGTGTGGGAGGGGCAGGCTGGAGGAGGGGGTTGCTCAAATGCTGGGGTGCCTTGGAGAACTTGGGGAACAGGCCCTGCGTGCTCAGGGCAGATCACAGCCTGGGCAGCAGCTCACAGAGGAAGCTGGGCCCCCGGTGCTGGGGGTGGGGCGGGTAGAGGAGGGAGACACCGGCTGCTCCTCCGCCCACCCACGTGCTCCCTGGAGCCCAGATTCCCGCAGAGCCGATGGGAGGCCCAGGTCTCCGGGCGGAGGAGGCGGGGGCGGAGGAGAGCCGAGTGGGGGTCCATGGAGGTCGCTCCGTCACAGCCCTGCCCCCTCGGCCTGAGTGTCACGAGACCACCAGGCACCGCGACTCTGCCCACAGCTCTCAGACCTGCCGGCTCGTCTGTCCGCCCCGGCCGATGTGGGAGGTCCGCCCGCCAGCCAAGTCCTCGGCCGGCCCCACCCTCCCGGCTGCTACAGGGTTCAGTCCCCAGGCAGCGCTGTGCGATTGGGGAAGATTCAGATCATGTCAAACTTTCTTTTTTTAAATCGAGAGCAAATCCCAATCTTCACTCTAATACGAGCCAAACATGTGTCTCCAGTGATCCCTGAGGGGCCCACTGGATGAGGGAGGAAGAGGGGTTGAGGGACGCGGGCCAGCTCCCTCCTCGGAGGTCAGCAGGGTCAGGCGTCCGGGCCGGCAGCTCCTGGGCCTCAGGCCTCGGTGACCGGTCCCACAGG
>NW_005353666.1:947728-947953 GCF_000412655.1 Myotis brandtii | reverse complement strand
GGCCTTCAGGCCTCACAGCCCAGGACACGCAGGGTCTGTGGTCACGACCCCACGGTCCCTTCACTGACCGCCAGGCTGGTCACGGGAGCACACGCCTCCGCCCGGGGTGCAGGCCTGGGACGTGTGATGGATAGAATTGGGGCCACAGCAGAGGGGAGCAGGAAGACGCCGCCCACCCTCCCCCGTGGGCAGCGCTGGTCTCTGGGGCTCCCTGGGACCCGCAGC
>NW_005353666.1:942962-947475 GCF_000412655.1 Myotis brandtii | reverse complement strand
CTGCGGGCCCGTCACTCAGTGCAGAGGCCGGACGAGGGCAGGGACGGAAGCTGTGGCCTCAGTGCCCGCAGGCTCACGTGACGGCCGTGCTTGGGGACAAGGTCAAGAGGGCCCGGCCGCGGCCTCTCCTTCTGATCCCCCTCCTTCCTGGCTCCATGTGGCTCGGGTTTCGGGTGCTGTTTACACAACCTCTCCAGCTGGATGGCTTGGCACGGGCGCACATTCCTGCTCCGCGCCCATGACCGTGGCCGCAGCTGAGGACGCCCTGCCCTGGCCGCCCTGGGCCCAGGGGACTGGGTCTGGCAGAGGCGTCCATGCAGCCCTACCAGCTCTGTAGGCAAAGGACTCTGCCCTGAGCCACAGGGAGGGGCCTCCCCATGCCCACTGCCTGCCCCGCACCCTTGACCCTCCCCCCCACTAGGGGCTAATGCACCGCCCTGGGGGCTCCTGCTCCAGCCATTCGGCCAGAGCACGCTGGCCGGTCAGTCACCCGGCAGAGCAGGTCAGCACCCGGGTCTAACCGGTCGGCTGTCAGGCCCCCCACGTGGGGAGACGGTGGGAGGACTGGACAGGAGCAGGGGCATTTACCTGTAGGAAAGGCCGGTGTCGGGGCAACAAGGAGGCTGGAGAGCTCGGGGTTAAGGGAGGCGACGCAGGACGTAGGAAGGGGGAGCACTGAGAATGGTTGCTCTGCCGAGCCGGAGGGACCGTCTTCATAACGGACGCCTCCCCCCATCACTACTCCTCGTGTGTCGGGCGAAGGCTGTGCCCAGGGAAGGAAAGTCGTTTTCCGACGAGCAGACATGTGTTCTGTGCAAGAGTCTGAGGCCGAAGCACTTTGATTTTCAAGATCAGGGCTCTGTTGAGAGAGGAAAGGTTTTCTGGGAATTCTGGGAGCTGAGCTTTGAACATAAATCTCAGTCAGAGCAGGGAGGTTGCTGCACCAGCCGGGGCTCTGGATCCAGCAGGAGGCGGTGCTTCCTGGGGAGAGATGGAGACCTAATTCACAGCCTTATACAGAAGCCATTTGTATCATCACCATCACCATCATCATCACCATAATCATCACCATCATTATGCCATAGCCATTCCCACCACTACCTCCAACATCGCCTCCATCATCACCATTCCCATCACCGCCATCACCACCATCACCACTTCCATCATCACCACCATCACCACCATCATCACCATGATCACCACCATTATCATCACCATCACCACCATCATCACCATCACCATCACCACCATCATCACCATCATTATCACCACCATCATCACCATCACCATCACCACCATCATCACCATCACCATCACCACCATCATCACCATCACCATCACCACCATCATCACCATCACCATCACCACCTCCATCATCACCATCATCACCATCACCACCACCACCATCACCACCACCATGATCACCATTATCACCACCATTACCACCACCATCACCACCACCATTATCATCACCATCACTATGCCATAGCCATTACCACCACCATCTTCATCATCACCATTCCCATCACCACCAGCACCACCACCAGCACCAGCACCATCACCATCATCACCCTATGGCATGGGCACCTCCTGGTGTGGGCACCATGCTCGGTGTTTACAGGCAATGGGACGCCTGGGCTCAGGAAGACCCTCCCGCTCTGTCCTGCCCTGTTTCGTAGATTAGCTCACCAACACCCAGGCAGCACCTGCTAAGCCAGGACCCGGTGCCTGGACTCGAGATGGGGCTGGGCCGGCTCCAGGGCCTGCGCTCCTCACGCTCAGGCCTGCGCTGCAGCCTCCAGGGCCGCTCGGGCCAGAGCAGGCAAAGCAAGAAGCGCGACCCCAGAGCGCTCCCCCGGAGCGCAGCAGTGCGTGTCGGCACTGGTGCTTTCTACTAATCGTTTAATTTTTGGAAAAAGATCCATTTGCATCTAAACAATTTATTTCTAAAACCCCATTCTTCTGGTTTCGTAAGTGGCACACACAAAGTTGAAACTGAAATCGGTGTGAAACGAATGATAAATCCTGACATGAAAGCCAGCCATCCGTTGTGACCAGGCTGAATTCCGGCCGCGCCTGCCCGGGTTGACTCCGCAGTCCCGGCCGCATAAATCATCCTTGTTTCCTGCGTCGTGGGCTTATCTTGCCTGTAATTCATCCAGGACACACCAGGCTTTACCTTTGGAAAAGTGATTAAGCGCCGCCCAGCTCAGAGAGATAAAGGTTTAGAAGGCATTCTGCACGGATATCAGAATGTAAACACCAAAGTCTCCATTAACCTCCTAATCTGTGGGTCAGAAGGGGGGTCTCCCGGCTACAGGAGAACACAACGCCGTGCCCCACAGACCCTCCAGCTGGTGACGGAATCCAGCCCACAGCGACCAGCTGTGATAACGGGAGGGAAACAGAAGGTCGTGCCATTCATTTCTGAAGGGCCAGCGCCCGGCCACGGCGAATCCCAGGCTGAGCATGGTTGGGAGCCAGGCCAGCCCTCTGGCCGCGGCCGGGCAGTCTTTGGGTTACGAATAATCGCGCCAAGATTAAAGGCGAAGTGGAGGAGCCAGGACGGAAACACAAACACAAAGCGCACCCCAAGCTGGCAGTGTCGTGACAGCCCAGTGCAGCTGCACGTCGAGGTGCCCAGCTGACTCCTTAAACTGAACAAATAGCCCTAACCGGTTTGGCTCGGTGGGTAGAGCATCGGCCTGCGGACTGAAGGGTCCCGGGTTCGATTCCGGTCAAGGGCATGTACCTTGGTTGTGGGCATATCCCCAGTAGTGGGTGTGCAGGAGGCAGCTGATCGATGTTTCTCTCATCGATGTTTCTAACTCTCTATCCCTCTCCCTTCCTCTCTGTAAAAATCAATAAAATATATATTTTTAAAAAGAACAGATAAACACATGCACCCGCATACACACGCATGCACACACTTGCACACGCATGCACACACATGCACACACAGCCCGTGGCCCAGCTCTGCAGAACCCTGACGAACACAGTCCCCGACATCGACTCCCCTGCAGCGCTGGCCCAGCCGCATGATCTGGGAAAGGCAACCTACCCCGACCCTCAATTTTCTCATCTGTGAGGCGGAGATAACAGCTACCTGGTGGTTTCACTGAGATGACAGATGGGAAGGCCTTTGTGATAAGCCATCTCTGCCAAGTCACTATGTTCCCTGCCAGCTCCCCGGACAATGACAGGCCGCAGCTCTCCCTCAGGGGCTCCATGGCCCCGCCCCTGCCCCTCCGCACCTCACCCGCTCAGCCTGCTTCCTGTCCCCCCACCAACCACCTTGGACGAAACCGAGGCAGTGAGTCAGGACCCAGTGCCTAAGCGCACGGGAAAGTCAGGATGCGGGATCCGTGGGAGCCCACGCCCACGGCTCTCACATCAAAGGCAGGTGCTTCCCGGCGTCGCTGTCTGTCTGCCAGGTGCCTGTCTGCGGCCTCAGGGCTCTCCAACGTCCCTCCGACGGTCAGTCACAGGCAGCAGACTGAAGATGGTGGCGCGGCCCTGTCTCCCGGCGCCTGAGATGGCGTCTCGCGCCCACATCCGGAGGTGATGCCGCTCCCGCTCGTGTGCTGCTGAGCGACCATGATCCCCAGGTGACCGTCAGGATGGGGGTGGCTCGCTGCTGACACCTCACTCCCCAGCTTGGTCTGGGGATCGACCCGCAACCGGGCATGTGCTCTTGACCGGAATGGAACCCGGGACCCTTCAGTCCACAGGCCGACACACTACCCCTGAGCCTTGCCGGCGAGGGCTGATTCACTTTTAGGAAACATTCCGGCGACCTCGCTCTCTGACCTCAGGGAGCTCGGAGTGACAGGCATGGACCTGCCTGGAACGTGGGCCAGGCGTCAGCTAGGGCAGCGGTTCTCAACCTGTGGGTCGCCAACCTGTGGGGGTCGAACGACCCTTTCACAGGGGTCGCCTAAGACCATCGGAAAACACATCTATAATTACATATTGTTTTTGTGATTAATCACTATGCTTTCATTATGTTCAATTTGTAACAATGAAAATACATCCTGCATATCAGATATTTACATGACGATTCATAACAGTAGCAACATTACAGTGATGACGTAGCAGCAAAAACAACTTTATGGCTGGGGGTCACCACAACATGAGGAACTGTATTCAAGGGTCGCAGCATCAGGAAGGTTGAGAACCACTGAGCTAGGGTCTGCTGCTGCCCTGCTAGTCACTCTGCTTTTACAGCTTTGAGAACATCAGCAGTGCTGTGCTGTGCCGTGAATTTAATTGCACAATGTCAGGCTCCCGTCAAAAAATGAGATTACATTTAAAGTAACAGGCACGGGAAGGCCGGGTGAGACGTTTCCGGCTGTAAATATTCTGCGGCACCGTCAGCGACAGCTGCTGAGGGCCTGCCATGCGCCAGGCAAGGCCGCCCGGCCCGAAGGAAGTCCAGTTTTCGACGGCCCTTCCCGCAGGCACCTCGCGGGCTCGGGTCTAAAGCCGCTCACCCCCGGGGAGAGGCTCCTGC
>NW_005353666.1:931847-933442 GCF_000412655.1 Myotis brandtii | reverse complement strand
TCCCCACACCCACGCCCGCGTGGCCCAGGCCCTGCGACGCTCAGCAGATGTCTGGGCCCACGCGGAGCTGCGCTGAGAACTCCACGGTGAACGGAGCCGCAGAGCGCATGGCGGTCACCGTTAAATTGTGCGGGGCCCTTGGTGACCTGGACCTCACCAGCCTCGCCACGGTGACCGCGCTCGCCTGACGTCGCCCCAACGTGGAGAGGACGTTCCTGCCGCCCGAAGTGCTGGTTCTGGCCCATGGTGCCTGGGGCCCTGGGACACGCTGGGCGAGGCCGGGAAGCGACATCCATGGGCTGATGCTCTATCCACTGAGCCACACCGACCAGGGCAGCCACTGACATTTTAAATGACCCGCTTGGTGTGGAACCTAAGTCAGAGCTCTCCCGCCCCAGCCCTGGTCAAGGGCACGTACCCCGGTTACAGGCTGGATCCCCGGCCCCAGGCATGTGCAGGAGGCAACCAGTCCATGTGTGTGTGTCTCTCTCTGTCTCTCCCCCTCCCTTCCACTCTGTACAAATCAATGGAAATATCCTCAGCTGAGGATTAACAAAAAAATAAAAACAAAAGTCAAGTGGCCTTTAAAACCTCCCCAAATCAGCGAAGCCACGGGAGAGTCCGGAGTGTGCCCGGCCCGTTCTCAGGCATCCGGGACCAATTGCTAGTATTTGCAGGGCGTGCTCCCGGGACCCGGGACACGGGGAGGAACCAGGGAGTGCCTGTGCCCCAAGGCGCGGCGGCCTCCGCAGGCTGAATGGTGAGGCGGACGGAGAAGCAGCGCGTGAAGATGTACACCGAGTTCCAAGACTCCCTCCAACAGGGAGAACAACAGGAGGGGAGACACCGTTGGTGTAAAGGCGGGAGGGGGTCCGGGGGAGAGTCCCTGGGCGCAAGGTCACGACCCGCCCCACGCGTGGCTCTGCAGGGAGAGGCCGCTTCCTGTTTGCTTTGCTTGAAATAAGGGCCAGGACCGGACCAGCTGTGGCCGCCGCCCACCCGTCAAGGGCCCGAGGTATCTGGCTTCTCCTCCTTGAGCCCGATTCTAACCCACGGCAAAGGCCACGGGGGTAACAGAGCCCTGACAGGGCTCAGACCCGCTCCATAGGGAGCCGGTGGGGGCCGGGCTGCTCACAGGAAGAGGGGGTCCCTGAGGGACTGGCTGTCCATCCCTACGTCCGGGGACCGGAGGGCGCGTGGTGGGCAGTTCCGAAGCTCAGCACTTGAGCCACAACGGAAACACGATTTCAAGGCAGCGCTGTCCGCAGAGTGTCGTGACGTGTGTTTATCGGTGACGTCTTCACGTATTTCAAAGTCCAGCTCATGCCAGGGACCGAGGACGGTCTCACCCACAGGAAACCAGCCTGTCCGTCCCGTGGACCTGCTCCGGGAGGCGGGTTCTCACAGGAGGAAGTCGCCCAAATGGACAGGCTGACGGGAGGGTCCTGAGTGTCACCTCGGGCTGGGCAGACGGCGCTGAGGGTCACAGAGAGGAGCGGCCGAGGCCCCTGCCCTCCGCCTGAGAGCCTGTGGCTTCCACGCGCGTCTCCCCCCTGTGGGCGCTGGAAACCCAAGACCCTGGGCTGCGGCCACGC
>NW_005353666.1:929770-931288 GCF_000412655.1 Myotis brandtii | reverse complement strand
ATCCATCCCAACCCCAGCCCCTACCCCAACCTCAACAGGAGGTATTGGGGGGCTGCTTAGGTCATGAGGGGGGCCCTCAAGGATGGGATCTGAGCTCATTCATTCTCTCTGTCTCTGTCTCTCTCTCTCTCAATCTTTGTTTAAAGTAACATTCAAGTAACAAAGTCTGGCTGGTGGGAAAAAGTTTGAAAAACACTGGAGTTCTTGACTCCTGTGTGTCTCCCCGCCTCCCCCCCCTCCTCCTGCCGCCAGCACACAGGCGGGCGGAAACGCAGCGGCACTCCTCAAAATTCCTGCTCCGCATCCGCTCCCCGGAATTCCAGACCCGGAGCAGCCGCTGAAAAATGCCTTTGGCTCTCAGAACTCTTCACGGGTCTGGTCGAGTGGTGGCCACGACCCCTCCCTCCTCACATGGGTTTGCCCCCACCCCCACCCCACCCCCAGGGCTGCTGGGACCTGGGTCCTCGCCGGGGTCCCACCTCTCAGCCCGTCCAGGACTTGATGGCCGAAGTACAAGTGAGAAAAACTATGTAGAAAGAAAGTGTAACCTTTATAACCATCACAGCAAATCAGAACTATTCACAGCTGACAAACGCAATGAGCGTAACAGAAGGACCGGGAGTCGCCCTTTGCTAAGGCCCTGCTGGTGGTGCCTGGCCCCTGAGGGCTTTCCCAGGGCGAGTGGGAAGGTGATCCCGCCTCCCCCGCCCGGTGCGGGCTGCCTCCTCTCTCTCCATCGTCAGAGGGCTCTTCTGGCCACAGGGTCTGGCCCAGGGGCGGGGGGGACTGTGTGTCTCCTCTCTCCCAGGAGGCGGCTCTCGGACCTCCCGCTTCAGGTCGCGTCCCTGCACCTGCCTTCTCGGCTATCACGTGCTGGGCATAAAGGCCTCGCCGCCCTGGCCGATGTGGCTCAGTGGACAGGGTGCCGGCCCTGGAACTGAAGGCTCCGGGTTCGACTCCGGTCACGGGCACATACTTCAGTTGCAGGCTCAATCCCGAGGCAACCAACTGCTGTGTCTCTCACTTCGGTGTTTCTCTCTCTCCCTTCCACTCTCTCTAAAAATCAAGGGGAAAATATCCTCAGGTGAGGAAAACTAAAATAAAATTTAAAAATTGAATTAAAAAAAATAATAAAAATAAGTAAAGGCCCCGTGGCCCTCTCGTGCGCACAGATGAGCAGACGCAGGAGGAGTGTTGCTGTAAGTGTCCCAACCTCAGCAGGGAGAGGGGCGAGGTCAGGTCTGGAGGCAGCGCCTGGGTGGAGCGCTGCCTGAAAACAAACTCTT
The DNA here is from genome assembly GCF_000412655.1 of Myotis brandtii. Lineage (NCBI taxonomy): Eukaryota > Metazoa > Chordata > Mammalia > Chiroptera > Vespertilionidae > Myotis > Myotis brandtii. The sequence goes on along the minus strand of NW_005353666.1, from coordinate 930,002 downwards.
TTCTTCTCCACCCCCCGTGCGTCCAGAGCTTCCCAGAGCACGTTAGGTGAACACAGGCAGAAAGGCGGACTTTCTGTGTTGCCGTGTTCGGTTACAGGCCGGGGTGGGTACAGGCCAAGAGAAACTCGGCCTGAGCGGCGGGCGGGGCCTGGACGTCGCACCAGCGTCCGCAGCGGACAGTCCCTGGACCTCGGACAAAGGGATCGGGTTCCACGCTCCAGGGGCGCCTTCC
>NW_005353666.1:927154-929623 GCF_000412655.1 Myotis brandtii | reverse complement strand
CGGGACAGGCCAGCTGGCACGGGCGCCCGCGGGTTTGCGTTAATGGGTGGGACCTGCCGGGGCGGTGGCCGCGGAGGTCAGGGCCCGGGTGTGAGAACGCCCTGACTCCCCGCCGCTCCCAGGCGGGTCAACAGGCTTGAAAGGATGGACGCTGACGAGAGGGACAGGGACGGCCAGCGCTTTTCAGACACCAGGGAGCCCTGCTTTTCAGCCTCGGCCAGGATGGCCTCGTTCCGAACCGGGGAAGGTGACGGAGACGGAGGGAGGAGAAACACAGCCACACATTGTCCTTCCGAATTCTCCGAGACCGTGAGACCCACACGGGAGCCCTCGCTGTGGAAGTGGCCGGACCGTGGGAGCGGGCGGAGGGAGCCCAGGGACCTCTCGGGGGAGGCAGGGCCACAGAAGCTCCTGGAAGTGTCCTGATGGCCCGGGACTGTGTGGCCGGAGCGCCATCTCCTAATGGCAGGCCCCTGAGAGCAGCCTTGTGGTTTGGAGCCCTGGGGTTTCAAGCTCCGGGCGACGGCGAGGGTCCCCAGTAACGGGCTGTAAGTCTCCTGAGTGGACACACGGACCACGTTCAGCTCCGCTCTGACCTCCTGAGCTGTTTCCAAAGCCGAGAGAGAAGCCGTCTAGCCCTGGGCGCCACCGGCACCGCCATCTCTGGGACCTCAGTCAGGGCCTAGCCTGCTGTCAGCATCCCGATGGTGTCCTGGGCGGCCACCACACAGCACCACAAACCCAGTGGCTGAGCCAGCGGGAAGGGGTCCCCGCACAGTTCTGGGGGCCGGGGTCTGAAGGTGGTGTCCGCAGGGCCGCCCTCTCTGTAAGGGCCTTGGGGGGATCGGCTCTAAGCCTTTCTCTGACTTCTGATGGCAGCACCTGAAGAAAGAAGACACGTACTGAGACGGGCGCCCGGTGGCTGACGGGGCTCAAACTAAAAGGAAAAAAGTCTGAGCCATTTTTGCGCAGGGGCCTCGGATGCTGCCTGAGCCAGGCCAGCCCTTAAGAAGGAATCCCTGGAATCCCATTTCAACCAATAGGACTGAGGCTTTCCCCAGCCAACCAGAGCTGCACAGCTCTGACCAATCAGAGTGGCTCTATTCTGACCGATCAGGACAGCACCTTGTGGACCAATCAAACTGTACAGATTTGGAGTCCTCCTTTGCATAACGACAGACCAATCAGGGACCAGGGGCAGGGACCTCTGTCCATAGAACCCAGCTCCGCTCTGGCTCCAGTGCAGTTCCCTTCCCTCGGGGGCTGGAGGCCGGGTCCCTGGCTGAGCTGAAGCAGGGAAGGTGGCTCTGAGCAGCGTGGACCCCCCAGGAGCAGCGTGGACCCCCCAGGAGCAGCGTGGACCCCCCAGGAGCAGCGCGGACCCCCCAGGAGCAGCAGGGCAGCACGGAGCTGTGTGGCGGGAGCGGGGCCTGGTCCCAGGGCTCCTCACAGCAGCAATGGACCACAGTCGCGCTGTTTTGCACTAAAAGTTTCCTCCTTCACACCCCACATTGGGATTCATGTTGGCATTGAATTTGCACCAACGGCCGCATCACCAGCTGCCTCCCTCTGTCTGGCTGTTGCCTGGTGGCCTTCCCGCTGTGTCCCTGTCTCCACGGGGCACCGCCTCTTGGATAAGGACACCTGTCGGGCTGCACTAGGCCCACTGGTGCCTCACCTTCAGGGGATGGTGTCTGCAGAGACCCTACTTCCCAGGAAGTCCCTTCAGGCACAGGGCTGAGGACGTCGACTGCTCCCGGGGACACAGGTCCGCCCGAGCAGTTGCAGACTTGAAGCTTGAGGCGTGTTTAGAAATGAAGGGGCGGGCAGCTCTGTGACGTGCTCGGAGCCTCTCCTTCGCTGTTTCCTCCACGGCCGGTGTCTGTGTGAGCTGCCACTCCTCGTTCTGTTTATTACCTCATACCCTGTGAATTTCATCTCCTGGAGGGTGCCGACGTCCCCCAAATTGCCCATTAAGGCTGAACAATCTGCTTCCCTCCAAAGTCACCCCAACACCGAGCTCCCAGGCTTTCCATTTCTGCTGTGAAGTTCATTCCTTTGTTATCAAAACCGCCTGCTTGCCCAGCCAGCATGCTCAGTGGTTAGAGCATCGGCCCACGGTCCTGTCCTTCCAAACACGTCCATAGTTTGTGTAAGTAATGTTCACTGCTCCCTGCGATGGTGTGATTGTCCGCCTCCTGCACCAAACGGCACACTGTGTGAGAGTCAGCATCTCTGCTTCTGCTTACTCCGCATCATTAGCGCCAACCACAGTGGCACACAGTAGGCCCTGAAAATGCCTGTCGGGGGATGGATGGAACAAAGGACAGATGGCAGTAGGAACAGATGGACAGATGGACGGATGAAATAGATCAGCGGTTCTCAACCTGTGGGTCGAGACCCCTTTGGCGGTCGAACGACCCTTTCACAGGGTCGCCTAAAACCATCCTGCATATCAGTATTTACATG
>NW_005353666.1:920191-926812 GCF_000412655.1 Myotis brandtii | reverse complement strand
ACCCTTTCACAGGGGTCGCCTAAGACCATCCTGCATATCAGATATTTACATGACGATTCATAACAATAGCAACATTACAGTTATGAAGTAGCCACGAAAATAATTTTATGGTTGGGTCACAACATGAGGAACTGTATTTAAAGGGCCAGAAGGTTGAGAACCGCTGAAATAGATGAATGCACAGAGAAATGGATGGATGGACGAATGGACAGACAGAAGGACGGATGGAAGGATGAATGGATACAGTGTCAATTAACTCTGCAGGCAGGAGTCAGAGCCAAGAGCAGTGGGGGTTTCTGGCTTAAATTACTGGTTGGAAATGTTCTGCTCATCTGGGTCCAGCCCTGTCCGGGAGACAAGGAGCAAACGTGTGGGAAACGTGTTCCCGGAAGTGTCCTGTCGCTTGCCAGACGATGGGGCGGGTTGGGGACGATCAGAAAGACACCTGCTTTACCGCTCCCCTTCCATTTATCTCCTGGTAACCAGGTGGAAGAGGGCATTCTCGCGATTTACAGAGACGCGGGGTCCACCGGCCCTGGGAACCAGGCGACTGTTGGGCTCATTGGGATGAACATTCGGATCAGAGCCTCCCCGCCCCCATGGCGCTCGCCTTTCCGCCCCACAGAGAACTCCATGGCGCCCAGACAATGCGGCCGGGGTTGAAGTATTTCTCTCCTCACAGCCCACACGCAGCCGGGCGCAGGCTGCCTCACTATCTTAGAACGTGCGTGGAGCCCACGCAGTTATTTTAGTTTCTGCCTCCTCTTGCCCTGTAAGCGTGTCACTTTCTTCCTAGCGATTTAGTTCACACAGACACGCACGCATGGGCACATGCATGTGTGCATACAAATGTGTGAGCATATGCACACCCATGCATACAAGCCTGCGTGTGCACACATACGCCCCCACACATGCACACACATATCTTTTCGAAGGACAGTTGTCCAACATTGGCCAGCACATCACGGCCCCACCCCTTGCCCTCCCCCCCACTCTCGTCATCTAAAAATGCGTTTCCCAGTATCAGAGCCGGAGTAATCCTACCCAAGTTTCGAGCTTCCCGGTGAAGGAGCCATTGTCTTGCTCTGGAAATCTTCCAGAGAGAGAAGGTTTAACCTTTTTCAAAACGGGCCTGGGCTGGGAGGCCGGCTGCCGGCTTCACTGTGCTCGCGGGAAAGCGCCTGCAGTGCCTCAGTGGTGGATGGGCGTGCCCAGCGAGGGGCGGTGGCGCCCAGCGGGGGACAGACACGCACAGCGGGGGACAGACACGCACAGCGGGGGGCGGTGGCGCCCAGCGCTCTCCTCCGCCAGCAGGTCCTCGCCCTGCATCCCCGCCAACGCGGGAGGACGCCCACTCACACCTTCTGTGTCCAGCGCTCAGACGCTCTGGCTCGCCTTCAGGGCAGCCTGTCAGCCACCTGCTAACACCGGCTGGTTTCTGGGCTTCCACCAGAAACTCGTGGCCGCTTATTACTCCCTCCATTGACTCCCAGACTCCAAACCCTCCTGCCTGTTGGCAGCAGGAAAATCCCGTTTGAGTGAAAAATGTGGGTCAGCGTGTCCAGGCCACATCGCCCCAACGAAACGTGTCCTCAGCGGATTCCCTCGGCTTCTGATGGCATTCGCCGAGTTCCCCGGGGCCAGCAGGATGTGGGGAGGAGGGGAGAGGAACCAAGAGCTGTGCACGTGGGCCAATGTGGGGGACCCCGGCGTCCGCCTCAGCTAGACGGGGAGGCGGAGGCAGCCAGAAAGGCCTGAGCCAGTTTTTTCAGTGGCCCCGTGGGAGACAGCAAGACCTGGGCCACACACGGGAAACGGACCCCACAGGGCCAGCCAGTGAGGACCCGGAGGAGGGACGGGGTAAACGGGCCGTTCGCTGGCCCAGGCGCCTGACACCCGGACGGACGCCCGCTCTCGAGGGCGCATGGAGTCTCATTTCACCAGACTCCTGTCTCCGTCTGTCACTGGGACTCGGACAGGTGGGCCTCTTCTTACCCAGGAGCGGGTTCTGAAAGGAAGTCGTGTCAGAAGCAGCTACTGACATGGACTCGGGCCTTTGTGTCCTATAAACACGACACAGGAGCTTTATACGAACAGCGCTTCCTGCCTGGGTTTGTCCTAAAACCACGCTCGGGGCCCGTGGTCCGTGGGCTGGTGAGGGAGCCGGGCAGGGAGTGCGGCGTTCCCCCGTTTCCATGGCACTGCTCCTGCGCCCTGACCTGCTGTGCGGACCCCACGCAGAGGATGCGGGCAAAGGCCTCTGCCCAGGACCCTTCACCACCTCTCGGTCTAAGGCAGCGGTTCTCAACCTGTGGGTCTCGACCCCTTTGGCGGTCGAACGACCCTTTCACAGGGGTCGCCTAAGACCATCCTGCAGATCAGATATTTACATGACGATTCATAACAGTAGCAACATTACAGTTAGGAAGTAGCAACGAAAATAATTTTATGGTTGGGCCACAACATGAGGAACTGTATTTAAAGGGCCAGAAGGTGGAGAACCACTGGAAGGGCTTGAGCTCCATGCTGCTGGGCTTGGCGGGCGGCAGAGCCTGCGGGGGCTGTTCCAGCAGGAGGAGTCCTGCTCGTTTACTCTGAAAACAGGGCGCCTCCCGCCCAGGCCGTGGGGGTGGGGTTGTTGCTTTGCCCTCAGCAGATCTGGTCACAGAGCAGCGCTCCGCCCTGTCCTGCTGGGCTGAGGCCGGGCGGCGATGACCCTTGGCCGGTGCGTAGGCCAGGCCCGTGCCGGCGCGTCCCTGTGGGAGCAGCGCTGTCGCCCAATAAACCTCATCCGTCATTTTCACACGGACGTGGCCTTCTTGGCCGTTCAGAGGCCCGGCTCCCCCCAGATAGTGCGTTTCTATTTACTGCTTCTTAGCCGGCCTCCTTCCCACCCCGCCCCCGCCCAGCTCTAAGCTGCTGGGATGGAAAAAGCACTTGACCTATGAATTCCGGGCCTTTCCAGCTCGCTTCCTCCGGGGGACTTGCCCATCCGCTCAGCGGCACGGTTTAAGCACCGGCTGCATGCACGCACCTCCAGGAGAGCTGGGCCCTGCCCTCCCAGAGCGCAGGGGCGGTGGGGCCGCAGGAGGCAGGAGGTGCCTGAGTGTCTGCAGGTCCAGGACGCAACCAGGTGCCGGGGCCAGGGAGACCCAGAGGCTGAATGTCAGCACGCACCCTCAGGATGAATTCCCAGCTGCGAGTGGACGACTGTCTGCTGACCCGAAGCCCTGACAAGGCCGGTCCACAATCGTCCCCCGTCCCCGGGCCTCCTCCCGGGCGGCTGGAGGGGGCCAGACAGGAGGAAGTGGCTGAGCTGAGCCCTTGGCCAACGTGGCAAGTTTTCCAGGAAGCGCTTAGAGGTGTGTGTTGGCCCCACAGCGACAGGGGCGCCTGCTCACCAGGGGGGAGCACAGAGCCCCCATGCCAGGGCTGCCTCCCGGCTGCGGGGCCTCCATGCCATGGGCACAGCCGGCTCTGGTTCCACCTCGTTTCCCCGAAAGAACAAAGACCCTGTGTGCCCGAGGGTCTGGCTGGGCGAGGTCCTGACCACCCGACAGGAAACCGAGGCCGCGCACCGGCCGCCTCCTCCGTCGGAAATCGGTGTCATGGCTCTGCTTCAGGTGTCACTGGTCCCAGCGTGGGATGGGGCTCAGCGGACGAAGCGGATTCGTCCAAGTATGTAAATTGCGTCAAAGCTGCAGAAGCAGACGGCGCAGGCCCCGCAGACCTGTCCCAGCGGGCGCGACACTCCGCCCGCCCCGGCCGTCCACCTCAGAAGTGTCCTCTCCGTTGAGGAAAGCCAGTCAGATGTGACTTCCTCCGGGAGGGGTTCAGCAGACTTTCCCTAAAGCAAAGATCACAGCCCGGCGGCGGGCCCAGGGGCTCAGCGTGGACCTAGGAACCAGGAGGTCCCGGTTCCATTCCCGGTCGGGCACATGCCTGGGTGGCAGCTCGATCCCAGTGGAGGGTGTGCAGGAGGCGGCGGATCAGTGATTATCTCTCATCATGGATGTTTCTATCTCTCTCTCCTTCTCCCTTCCTCTCTGAAATCAATAAAAATAAATTTTAAAAAGATGACAGAGAATTTAATGCAGGTCAGAAAGCCTGCCTATTACAGGTTTAAAACCAAATTGTTACCTGTTTACGAACATCAATTTCTGTTCACACACACACACACACTCAGCTCCCCTGTCAGGCTCTCCCAGCCACGCCTGGGCTCGGGCCGCCCACGTCGGCCCCCACATTCCGCCTCTAAAGAGACATTCAATTAACCAGACTCTGCCTGGCCAGCCCCCAAGCCGGGCCTGAACTGGGAGGAGCCTGAACTGGGAGGAGCCTGAACTGGGAGGAGCCGGGAGAGGCCCTGCCCCTTCCTCGCAGCTACAGGGAACATTGCAAACGTGTGCGCTCCCCACGCCTGCCTCTCCCTCCTCTGCCCTCTCACCACCAGGACCATGGCGGCAACGCTCCCTGCAAAGCCCGGGGACAGCTGTGGGGGAGGCGTCGGCTGGAGCCTCGCAGGGGCCTCCCAGCAAAGGGGAAGCGATGCAGCCACATGCCACGGCCCGGCCACGCCTTTATCCCACGGGGCGGCTTCTCCTCCGCTCCCTTCTCCAGGAAAGAGCCCACGCGCAGTAACAACAGGTCCCAGGAGTCCAAGGCCACGTCCACGTCCCTGCCGGGCCTTCACATGGCACCCATCAATCTGTCCGACCAGAGCAAGGGGCGGTGTTCCATTCCCACTGCTCAGAGGGGAACACTGAGGCTCCATGGGGGCAGGTTTGGGAGTCAGCTGGCCCAGCTCTGCGTTCACCTCCCAAACCCCACCCCTGACAACCTTCCCACCGCTCCCTACAACACTTACCCCCGCCCCCCCTCCGGGCTCCCCCACTTTCCAAGGACTGGAGCCCGGCTGCCTTTTCCCTGAGGGTTATTTTTAATTTTGTTTGTTTGTTTTTACTGATTTCAGAGAGGAAGGGAGAGGGAGAGACAGAATATCAATGGTGAGAAAATCGCCCATTGGTGGCCTCCTGCATGCCCCCCACTAAGCGCGCAGCCTGCAGATTATTTGTAAACAGCCACCCCCCCACCCCCGGGAGGGGCTGTGTCCACGCTCCTCAGGGGTGAAGCCAGGCCCCGGAGGATTCCTATCTGGGGCAGCCTCCTGGGCACGCTCAGCCTCCCTCGCCCCAGAGCCCTGAGGCCCAGCTGCCCCCCAGGAGGTGTACCTTCCGCCCACAGATATCAGCCGCCCAGATGGAGGGTGGGGGCGCAGGGTCCACGGAGGACTAGACTGCGTGCGTGATTCAAAGGTGCTCCCAGGGATAGCATGGTCTCCTGGGGGCCATGTCAACTGGAAGAAAGATACTTTTTTTAAGGGAGAGGGAGAGGGAGAGAGAGAGAGAGAGGGAGAGAGAGAGAGAGACAAACATCAACGATGAGGGAGAATCAGGGATCGGCTGCCTCCGGCATGCCCCCCACTGGGGATCGAGCCCACAACCCGGGCATGTGCCTTGACAGGGAATCAAACTGTGGCCTCCTGGTTCATAGGTCGATGCTCAATCACTGAGCCACACCGACCGGCGGAAGATACTTTGGATGGAATGCCAAAAAGAACGGAAAATGCAGGGCTCGTCCCTTCCCGGCACCCGCGTGGGAGGGCCTGGGGTTCATGGGGTCATGAGCTCCAGGAATTTCCCGCTTCAGGCACCACCCCCTGGGTTTCCTGCTGCCAATCCCGTGGCCAGTGCTCCTCCACGTCCTCAGGGTGAAGAACCCATCCTTCAGCTGCTCTTGAACACACAGGCTGTGGTCGTGTGACTGGAAGGGCTGGACTGTGCCGAGCCGGCACGGCCATGGGTGAGCCTGAGGGGGCGGTGAAGGATGGAGAAGACAGACAAGGGAAGAAGGCTGGGGCTGGGTGGGACGCTGCCCTCTCTGATGGAGAGACAGCGCCCCGGCCTGCAAGCCGAGTCTTTATTTCACAGCAGATCCCACGAGGGACAGGAAGGGCGTGGTCACAACATCCTCGCGGGTTTCAAATCCACTCAGTTATGCACCTGGTCCAGCTTTGGTACTTGCTGCCCCTCCCGCAGCCCACATCACCCAGCCACGTGGGCCCACAGGTTCGGACCATCAGGTCAAGCTCACAGCCATAGCCTTTGGCTGTCATTGTGCTGGGACTTGCACGTGGCTTTGCCACCAGAGGACCGTGCCCTCGCATTCGTCCCAGGCTTGAACCTGTCCGAACGCTGTAGCCGCTCTCCACACTGGACGTGTCTGGAAACGAGGCAGGAAGATGCGGGTACCAGACGCTCCTGCTCCCAGCGGGAGGCCTCTCCACGCTCAGCCCCCATGAGCACATCCCCCCTGTGAGCACGTCACCCCCGTGAGCACATGCAGATTAAACCAGCACCTGACAGCCTGGGGGGTGAGGGTTCACCTGAGGTGGTTTTCCTATAATTAACCTTTCGTCCCATTACCTCCCTTTCTTTTAAATATATTTTTATTGGTTTCAGAGAGGAAGGAAGAGGGAGAGAAAGAGAGAGAGAGAGAGAGGCATCAATGAGAGAGAATCAATGGATCCGCTGCCTCCTGCACGCCCCACACTGGGGAGCG
>NW_005353666.1:919033-919782 GCF_000412655.1 Myotis brandtii | reverse complement strand
CCCCCTGTGAGCACGTCCCCCTGTGAGCACATCACCCCTGTGAGCACGTGCAGGTTAAACCAGCACCTGACAGCGTGGGCGGGGAGGGTTCACCTGAGGTGGTTTTCCTATAAATTAACCTTTCCTCCCATTACCTCCCTTTCTTTTAAATATATTTTTATTTGTTTCAGAGAGGAAGGAAGAGGGAGAGAAAGAGAGAGAGAGAGAGAGAGAGAGAGAGAGAGAGAGAGAGAGAGAGGCGTCAATGATGAGAGAATCATGGATCCGCTGCCTCCTGCACGCCCCACGCTGGGGAACGAGCCCACAACCTGGGCCTGTGCCCTGACCGGGAACCAAACCCTGACCTCCTGGTTCCTAGGTGGATGCTCAACCACTGAGCCACCGGCCGCGCTCGAGTGGAGGGTTTTGGAAATGAACTGCCTCCCACGGGCACGGACTGTACCTCTGACCTGGACAGTCCCTCCCTGCCCGCCTCGGACCCAGCACCGGTCTTCTGCTGGGCGGCTGCCTCTTCCGTGGAGAGGGCGCTGCCTCAGGGAGATGGTGGCCCTCAGTCCCCACCTCTCCCCTCCGGACGCCGTGGCCCGAGTGCCACCCGCACGGACACTTCGCTCCAGGCGGCCCCTCGGCGATGCTGAGCGACCAGAAATCACACTCAGTGGGCGGCCCTGTACCTCCCGTCTGTCCAGGGAGCGCGGACACCAGATAGGGGTGCGTCTGCCGTGTCCACGCCTTCTGCAGGGGCAGTG
>NW_005353666.1:917071-917423 GCF_000412655.1 Myotis brandtii | reverse complement strand
GGGAGGGGGAGGGGAGGGGAGGGAGGGAAAGAGGAGAACAATAACCGGGAAAGATGGATACAAACGCGTCCGGGAAAGAGAAGCTTTTCTTCGATAGAACAGCATCTGGCGTAGGAAACCGCCTCCACAAAGAGCGGCATCAGCCAACTGCAGAATTCCCTCAGTCACAGCGACAGGTGCCTGGAGGCAGAGGCCGGCGCCCCGACGAGGGAGGACAAGGTGACCCAGTTCCTGCGCCTGCCTGTCATTTACATGTACCGGCGGCAGGACGGCTTCATCGAGACCAAACTGGAGTTTCCGCTCCTGAACCCGCCTGGGAAACCACCCTGCAGCCCGGGAAGCCTGGGTGAGA
>NW_005353666.1:914759-916087 GCF_000412655.1 Myotis brandtii | reverse complement strand
ACACGCATGAGTTCCCTTTCTGTTTTTCTGTTCTGAGGCAGCGGCCGAGCCAGAACGGAGAAGGTGAGCGGCTGGTGAGGCACTGAGACCTCAGATGTCCTGAAACACCAGAGACTGAAAGAAACTCCATTCAGGGGAAGGGACAGAGGCCGCTGACGAGAGCCAGTCCTCCATCAGCCATGGAGCCAGTGGGCGACCTGGCCCAGGGCGGCTCGCCTTCCAGCTCCCGCTCCTGCTGGAGGCCCTGACCAAGCCCTCACCAGGGAGCGTGTGCGGCCGGCGGGTGTGCCCGTGGGAGTCACCGCTGAGGGCGGCAGAGACCCAGGTCGGCAGGAGGAGGACGAGGGGAGGAGTGGTGACCGAGTTCACTGCCCGGGCCGGTGGCTCGCTGGGCAGGAAGGACTCTCTGTGTCTCATTTCTTTTCTGGCAGGTGTTTCAGCATCAAACATGAGTGATGTGGCCCGGCTGGTTGAGCCTCGACCTATGAACCAGGAGGTCAGGGTTCGATTCCCGGTCAGGGCACAGGCCCGGGTTTCGGGCTCGACCCCCAGCGTGGGGCGTGCAGGAGGCAGCCGATCCATGATTCTCTCTCATTGTTGATGTTTCCCTTCCTCTCCCTTCCTCTCTGAAATCAATAAAAACATATTTTTTAAAAAAAGAAGAAAGAAACAGTCTGACGCTGACCCAACACTGAGGAGCCTGAGGGGCGGCGAGGACGGGGGTGGGGGTGGTGCCCGTGCCCCCGCGGCCCCCGGGGTCTTCAGAGGAGGGTGTGGGCATGGGCACTCGGAGACGAGGTCTAGGACGGTAGGACGGGTGCCTTCTAACCTCGGGGGGTGGGGGGAGGAGACAAAGAAAACTAGATGATTTCAATAAAGACAGAAAACTGGGTGATTTCAATAAAGACAGAAAACCAGATGATTTCAATAAAGACAGAAAACTCCGTGATTTCAATAAAGACAGGAAACTAAATCTAAAAGCGGCAGGAAGAGCCCCAAATGGAAACACCAGCAAGATGGCAGCCAAAGTCCATCTACACGAGGGACCTGTGAGACGGGGCAGCAGCGTCCACATCCACGCTCTCAGGCCGGAATGAGGGACCTCGGAAACCAGCCTGCTGGGCCCCCCAGACCCGCGGGGGCAGGTCCCACGGGAACCCAGGCCCCAGCTTCTCGCGGCCCACGCCTGGGGGCTGACTGCTGAACGCGAGAGGAGAGGAACGTCTCTGCCCTCCGTTTCCTCTCGTTCCGTGAAACGCGTGTTTCGTGAGTTCACGTTCTCGCTCCCTCGGCGCTGTGGCTGCCTCAGCCTCGTGGGGAGCAGGAGC
>NW_005353666.1:912907-913217 GCF_000412655.1 Myotis brandtii | reverse complement strand
GGGGCCGGCCCTGGGCTCCAGCAGGAGGAGGAGCGGCCTTTGCAGGACATGCCCCGCTTTCGTGGGTGGGTTCGCTCGCCCCTCTGTTCCGTGTAGACAGCCCGGGAGGAAGTCAGCGGCGCGGCTGTGGTGTGGGCAGGGGCGGGGGTGGCACGGGGACTCCTGTTCCCCCTTTCCCACTTCCCGGTCTTGTTTTCACTGGAGGGAACTTGTGCAGACGGGCGGGGGCGGCAGCGAGGAGGTGGTTTTCCTGACGGGACGTTATCTCTGTGAGTTTTTAAATGGCTGCTGTGCTTTGTCATAAGAGAGG
>NW_005353666.1:908829-912688 GCF_000412655.1 Myotis brandtii | reverse complement strand
TACCATCAGGGGCCAGGGCCGGGCACGGGGACAGGCACTGACCTTCCCCTGACCTCCCCTGACCTCCCCGGGAGGGACCCCCTCGGGGCTCCCTCGGCCGGGCTCCAGGCACCCACGGATGGAAAGCTGGTGGATTCTGGGCGACCCCATGTTCTGGTGCCGAGTGTTGCTAAGGACCTGGAACCCTGCTGCTCAGGCTGTCAGCATGGAGTCTGCTCTGGCCCCGGGGACGGCGGGGTTAGGGCGCTGAGTAAGGGCGTGTGCACAGCAGCACAAACACGCCGCACCCAACCTCGTCAATATCCCCAAACTGGGGGACAGGAAAAGTGAAAACACTACCAGCTCTCAGGAGGGGAAATGACAGGTGAGAACCACAAACCCAGCGACCCTCCAGCAGGTGACAGGCGGCACCTGGAGAGGCTTACGGAGCAGAGAACTCAACCTCACGCCTCCCGGCCAGCCAGGGAGCTTCCTCTGCAAAGACAAGCTTGTACATTTAAACTATAGCCTGTCCTTCGATTCAAAAGGAGAATTTAATTAAAAGCAAGAAGACTCATGTCAAGTCCAGGAGAACGTGCACAGTATCCGCCTCCCTGGAAAGATGTATTGACAATACCCAGTGGAGAGAAAAAGCCACGATTAGCTCAAGAATGTGAGCCGCCTCGCGGGAACACTGGCCACGGTGGCTGAGACCAGTTAAAACCAAAGACAATGCTTTCCAGCCCACCAGGCTCCAAAAATAATACAAAATTAAAACGTGACCCCCAACACCAGCAAGGAACAGAAACCCCAGGCCGAACGCACAAACGCCAGGCAGGTGAGGGCGGGGGTGTGGGGCAGGGAGGAGAATGGAGCGCCTTCCATGGTTTTCAGCTACATGCACACACACTCGTATGCACATACACACATACACAGAATACACACTCACATACAGACACATACATATGCACACGCTCACATATGCACATACACACACACATATGCAAACATACACACATACACAGAATACACACTCACATACAGACACATACATATGCACACACTCACATATGCACATACACACACGCATATGCAAACATACACAGAATACACACTCACATACAGACACATACATATGCACACACACTCATATGCACACACACTCATATGCACACACACTCATATGCACATACACACACGCATTTGCAAACATACACACATACACAGAATACACACTCACATACAGACACATACACATACACACACATATGCAAACATACACACATACACAGAATACACACTCACATACAGACACATACATATGCACACACACTCATACGCACATATGCATATGCAAACATACACACATACACAGAATACACACATACAACATGCACACCCACATGCACAGACACACACAAACGTATGCACACACAATACAGACACACACATGTACATACACATATGCACAGACACATACACACACATGCATACACACAAAATCACACACAACTCACTTTGTATGCTATTTCAAAAATGTAAGTTAATTACTTTGAAGAATTCAAATATATTCAATAGTATAATTTAAAGTAGAATATGTGATTTTCCAAAACAATGAAAGCAAGTTAGGGAATATGTTTCATTCATGATGTATAATTCTCAAACTTTATTATTTTTCCCCATAATTTTAGACATTTTTTAACCACATACAGCATCATTACCTTATATTTTTCCTTAAATAGACTCACTTTTTAACTTAAAGACATAGTATAATCTCTTTCTTAAACAAAACTAACACCCAACTCATGCAGTATTTTTCTTTCCAGTAAACATTAAAATAAATTTTCTCATCATAGATGTTTCTATCTCCCTCTCCCTTCCTCTCTGAAATCAATAAAAAATATATTTTTAAAAAATACTGTAAAGGGATTCATACATGTACCACCTGAAATTACTTCCTAAAATACCAATAGCATATCCCACACTTGGAAACATTTATCTAGCACTTAATAATATCTGATAAGGTTAATTTTTCTTTTTGCTCATCATGGATTGAAAGGAGCCACACTTCGCTACAACTATGTTCTGGGGCCTCCGTGGGCTGGACACGCTGAGTAAGAACCTTCTGTCCACTCCTGATCCAGCCTTTCCCGCCCGCAGGTGACCGGGGGAGGCCTGGGGAGGGAGGGGGGCGTTGTCATAGAGACGGGCAGCCCAGCGCCGGCCAGGGGCGGTCTCAGTGCAGAGGGACTCTCTGTGCCCAGCAAACCCGCTCCACCAGCCCTTCAGGTTCCCCACGTGACCCTCGGGCCTCTGCGTGGCCGTCCTGCCGCCCTGTCCTCTCGCTGTGAAAGCTGGTCACAGCCCGCAGTTCCTCGTTCCAGGGCCCTCCCGCCTCTGCAGGCTCCGTGCCAGGGACGCCGTACAAAGGGCCGCCGGGCCTGGTGAATCAGCCATCAGTCACCGGAGGAATGCGCTCCCGTCCACACCCCCACGCCGCCTCCCACGCCCGACCGTCCACGCGGCAGGAGCAGTGCTTTCCGGCGCTGGGACGCGAATGAGTCTTGTTTGCTGGGCGCTGGTCACTTTGGAAAGAGGGGAAAGGCAGGGCCATCGGCATGGTCGCGTCCTGGAGGCCGCTCACCCTGGAGTTGTTTCCTTCAAGCGTCAGTTTGCTCCTCAGCCTCGGCCGCTCCACCTTGTTTTAAATCATAGAGCCTTGTCGTCACCACCCAATGAAAATCCTCTTTGGAGACAGTCATGTCCCCTGCTCAGCAGAAGGTGGGCATTGCCCTCGGGGGAGAGTCCTGTCAGGAGGTGGCCTGGATAGTCACAGTGTCTAGGACAAGACGAAACCAAAGGAGGACTTTGGTGAAGGCATCACGATCCGCTCACAGCAGCCTGGCCGGGAGCCCTGAGCCACCTCCCCCCTCTGCCTTCCTCGGGGAACAGGTGGGCACCACCCTCCCCAAGGTGCCTGCACACGGGGGTGCGTGCTCAGAACCGGTGGCCAAGGGGTGGGCACAGCACACACTCCCCCGAGTCCTGTGGCACCCTGGCCCGTGCAGGCATCGGGCACACGGGGCGAATGGCAGTCCAGCTGGGAAAACAGCCAGGACGTCCAGGTGCACAGGCTCCTGTGTGGGCACGTTCCACCCCCACTGTGAGGAGCCTCCAGGCTGGGCTCAGAGGACGGGGAAGGGGTGGGGAGAGGAAGAGGGAACAGGAGGGGAGACGCTCTGTACCCCACACGGTCGGAGCTCATCCTAGGTACCCAACGAGCCTCCCTCTTCAAGGAGGGAGTAGACACGTGCCTTCTGCAAACTGAATTTCCCAGCATCCAGCCACGAGACGTACAGGCGATGGGTTACAGAGCTGCACACCTGCATCCTGTATAATTGTATTAACCAATGTCACCCCAATTCATTCAATGAAAATTAAAAATCTAAAAAAGCAGCCAGGCGGTTCTGTCCCATATGGAGAGTTAATGGACCCAGCGCCTCCTATTGAAAAGATCATGCCTTCCCTCTTTCACTGAAAATACGGGGATTGTGCCTGTGGCGGGGCAGGCCCCGGACTCCCGGGCCTGTTCTGTTGGGCTTTGTGCCGACACTGTCCCGTTTCAGCTGGGCTCTGTAACGTGTCTCGATACGTGGTCGTCTGGGGCCCCTAAGCTTGTTATATTTTTAAAGCCTGGCTTAGCTATTCTCGGCTTTTCTCGTTTCAATAAAAATTTTTGAATCAGCTTAGGAATTTCCAAAGGGAAAACAAATAATGGAATGTAGCTGGAACGTGGGTGTGATGGCCGTGGCGGCGGCAGCCGTTTTGCAACCACGAGGAGGTTGGAAACAGAAAGACAGAAAGGCCTGATTCCTGTGGA
>NW_005353666.1:906452-908641 GCF_000412655.1 Myotis brandtii | reverse complement strand
GCCGACCCTGGAACATGATTTTATTATTATTATTATTATTGATATTAATTTCCAGGCTAACTTTCTGCCAATTCTTTCTCCGCCTTCCCCAGGGTCGCACACTGGCTGTCATGCCGGGCGCAGCCTCCCAGCCCTGCCCCACTCCCGCCGCTGGAGAGGAGGGGGTCCGTGGGGAGCAGGAGGGAGAGGAGCTAACAGGAGAGAACTGCAGCGGGGGCCGGGGAGGGGTCCTGGCGTCTCTGTCCCTGTGGGGTCACGCAGGGGCCCTGTGGGTGTAGGCCTCGTTCCTGCTGGGAGCTCCCACCCTGAGAGCAGCTAAAACAGACGCCCCGTTCTGTGGGTGGACCGTGATTCTGGCCGGGCAGCTTTCCCAGAGTCTATGCCCAGGGTCTGTGCCCAGGGTCTGTGCCCAGGGTCTGTGCCCAGAGGGGCTGCAGCCCCGGCCCCTTCCCCGCGGCTGCGTTTACGCTGCCGGTGACTGAGCCCGACCGGGGTTGCTGGGCCTTTAAGATCTGTCTGTCTCCATAGGAGACGCAGAGAGAAACCCAGGGTGATTGGCAGGGCACTCGCTCACCCACACGCCCTTTAAGCTGACAGAGCGCTGGGCCTGGGCGCCACCTTGTTAGGGGGCTGAGCGTGGAAAATGCTCCCCATTCTTGGTTAAGTCCTCCATGTGTACTTCATTTTAAACAAAATAATTACTTCCAGAACGTATTATTTTAAATGGTGATGACAGACCTTGGAATCCCCTTGCCAAGTCTCCTCATTGACAAATCTATTAGGAAGAAGCGGGGGCCTCCCCGTTTCACTAATCCAGCCTCCAGGGGCCCCCCTCCGAAGGCAGGAGGGAGAGTCCAGATTCCCAGGCTGCTGGGCTGGGACGCGCCCTGAGCTGCAGGGACATTGACATATGAACCAGGAGGTCACAGTTCCATTCCCGGTCCGGGCACAGGCCTGGGTTGCGGGCTTGATCCTCAGTGGGGTGTGCAGGAGGCAGCCGGTCCATGATTCTCTCTCATCATTGATGTTTCTCTCTCTCCCTCTCCCTCCCTTCCTCTCTGAAATCAATAAAAATATATTAAACTAACAAACAAACAAACAAATAAATAAATGGTGATGGACCATAAGGTGACGTTGACACGGAGCCGGGACCGACACTGAGGCAGCCCAGAAATTCCTGCCTCCCTGGAGGTTCTGACGCTGCCAGCAGGATGTGGGGGACCCTTGGGGAGGGGAGATGGGGACACAGATATAGGACCTTCCTACCCTCTCTTCCTCGTTGTCCCTTTGCACGAAGATGAACAAAACACATTCAAAACTGCGTCTCATAAATGAGGTGGTACAGCCCCCCGTGCGGTAGGTGAGCCCGAGCACCCCTGTGTGAGGACACGCGTGCGCGGGAGACGCAGCGCCCACAGGACAGAGCGGGCGTCCACGGGGGACCGGCAGCCCCGCCCGCCCTCCTTCCCGAGCCCCCTCTCCTTTCCCAACACACACAGCTCCTCAGAGGGGGGTTGGGACAGAGGCCGGAGCGCTCGGTCATCCCTCCTCCCCCCGCGGGCCTGGCTCTGGGCTGCCACGTCTCCCCCTGGAGCTGAAGCCCAGCAGCGAGGCCTGCATGGGAGGTGCCCGGGCTGCACACGGGGACCAGCTCCTCTGCCTTCACTGACCCTGTGACAGGTGAGGGCGGCCGCTGCCAGGCGTGTGGGACACTGCGCGCGTGCTCTCCTTGTCGCTACTCAGCCCGAGACGATGCACGCACACTTGACAGACGGGAAACCCAGGCCTGGTGTGTGTGTGTGTGTGTGTGTGTGTGTGTGTGCGTGCGTGAGGGTCACCTGCCCGGCCCCGTGCCGGCCTCTTCGTGTGCCTTTGTGTCCCTCTGTCCCCATGGAGATGGGCAGCAAGATCCGAGCCACCCCTCTGAGAGCGTCCTCTTCTCCCTGGGCCCCCCACTCCCACCCCGCACCGCAAGGCGTCTGCAGGAGGGTGTCGGGGCGCAGACCATCTCCTGTGGGACACCAGCTTCTCCTGGGACCCCAGTTCCAGGAGCCAAGTCCTTCCCTGACTTGTGCTGATTTCTGGGACCTGCAGTCGGACCAGGGTGACCGGGCAGCCCGCGTGCAGCTGAGCCGGCCCCGGGGGAGGAGGGAATGGCCCAGCGCTCCCCAGCATCGGGCTGGTTACCT
>NW_005353666.1:904491-906175 GCF_000412655.1 Myotis brandtii | reverse complement strand
CTGTGTCCACAGTGCAAGGTGTTCCCTTGGGCCTTGTCTCCCCAGCCGCCCCTCCCTCACCGGGCTCCCCTGGGGTCTGGCTGCCCGTCCCCTCCCACTGCCCGCTGTCCTTCCCCCGCCAATTGTCGTCTGAATCTGGGTGAGTCTCAGATTGGGGGCTCGAGCCCAGATCTCTGCATTGAACTCAAACCACACTCTCACTTCCCGCCCACACCCTCTCACGTTCCCAAGTCACCTCGAATCCCACGGGTCGCACGGCGCATCACCGTCCCTCGCCCGACCTGCTGCCCACCTGAGTCAGCGGTGCTGCACCCCACACCCATGTTACCTGTGTCCCCGTCATCACAGCCTCCCCGAGTGCCCGCCACCTGGGGGCCCTGCGGAACATGGGCCCAGGTGCTGGCTCACAGGGAGGCCTCCTGGGCTTTGCAGGCCGCCCAGCACCCAGCTGACCTGCTCGGAGGCTCTGGGGAGTGTGATCGGCTGGACTCCCAGTGCCGCCGGGCCACGCCCTCAGGCCCCTGCTGGGCCCGCCTCCTCTGGTGTTTGCACAGCGTGGGTTTTCTGACCAAATGTTTTACTTTAAACAATGGTCTAAATTCATCCCTAAGAGTCAGACATTCAACCACTGTTTCCCGCCTGTTTGAACCGGCTGTGGCCTTGATCTGGGCCGCATTGTGCAACTTCCCAGGGGCGTGCCGTCCCTGGAAGAGCTGCTAGCCGGCGCAGCCGAGCCCACAGCCACAGCAAACCGCCTCCCTGCCCCTGAACTCCCGGTGCCCCCGGGCGACGCGGCCTTAATTACAGCATTTCCAGCGTCTCAGTCAGCCTCAGACTGCGGCCGGGCGGCCCCCTCCCGCGGGCACAGGGGCAGTGCCCATCCCACTTGAACTTGAGCGTACAGGAAGCCACGCCCCGGGAGCTGGCCCTCGCTGGAGCCCGGTGGGGCTGTGCCCAGTCAGGCTTTCTCAGCCGGCCCGGCCCTGGGACCTGCCTTCGCTCCTCGCCCCTGGGCCGCCACCCGCACTCACCCATCTGCGGAGCACCTGGCGCGTGTCCTCGAGGGCATCCCAGCAGGAGGCTGCCCCGGCTCTGCCCGCATCCTCACATCTGAGCCATGAAGGCTCCTGGTTCTCTCCAGCCCTGCCCCCTCTGCGTGGGGATCGGGGCGGGGGTCAGGGGGCCTCGGCGCTCTCTGGATCCACGTGGCCCTGGCAGGCTGCCCCCCCGCACCCCGCCCTCCCGGTCACCGCATGACCCAGTGTCAGGGTGGGCTTCCGCGGTCTGCGAGGCCTGGGTGTGAACGCAGAGCTCAATGAGAGTGCCTTTCTCTGGGACCATCCTCCAAGGGAGACAGCCCAGCCCCCAGGTGAGGCGTCAGGGCCATTGCTGCTTGTGGTGACTCACCAGGCCCCCTCCCCCCGACCTGAGCCTCCAGACCAGAACCCCACGATCTTGCCAGGAGGTCCTGTGAGGGCCCGCGGCAGGCAGGGGCACCGCCACGTCAGGCCTAGCCCGCTAGTCGGTGTTTATGGGGGCAAACGCCGTGCTCCAGGAAGACAGCCTTGGTGGGGTGGGGAGCACACGCCAGGCACAGCCTCGCCCCAGTGGATCTGGGCGGACAGTCTCCCAGATAAGAAAGCGGACTCTCTAGATCCACTCCTTCCAGAGTTGGAATCTCAGC
>NW_005353666.1:900851-904423 GCF_000412655.1 Myotis brandtii | reverse complement strand
CAGTACTTTCGACAATAAAGACTTAAAGAAAAAGAGGAAACGCTGCATGGCCTGCCCCAGGTCGCACCGCAGGCTGCCAGGCTGGGGTTGGAGACCCGCCTCTGGGATCCCAGAGGTTAGAGAGGGAACACTCCAGGCTTCTAGGTTAGAAACGGAAGAGGCCGAGGGAGGCCAGGAAGGACTTATGCCCCATGGAGAGGCCGGCTCCGGGTCGGGTCGGGTCGCCCAGGCTGCCTCCCCCCAGCGGGCCTGCAGGCGGGCTCAGAGCTGAAAGTGAATTCCAGGCATTCCGCGTTTCCACACCCTCCTTATCAGAGGCTGTGCAGGGACCTTATCTCCCCTCTAAGCCTCAGCCCCAGGTCTTCCCGTCATCTCTGTCATCTCTATCTCCATCTTGACAGCAGCTGGAAGGAATGCCCTGGGCGCTGGCGGCCTCCCAGATAAGAGGGGCCCAGGGCTGGGGTTTCAGATCTCCTTTCCCTTCCATGTGGCCACGCAGACATAAATGCACATACACACCTTACGCGCCGCCTGTACTCACGTTTTTTCTATCTAAATCTTGAAGACCAGGAGACGTCAGCACAATGCTGCCTGAAAGGGCGAGGGCTACGCCCTCCATCTTACCCCAGATCCTCCATCTTTGGGCAGCCATGTGCCCGGCAAGGAGCTTCTTCCCGGAAGCCCAAGCCTCTGCTAGCCACACCTAGGATTTCTTTAAACTAACCAATGATAATCAAGGGAAGTGCGCGCCATAGACACAACCACATCCTGTGTACTTGCGCCTGGCCAATCGGCAGGGCCCACAGTCCTCTCTCCTCCCCTTACTCCAACCCCCCTATAAAACCCCTCTTCCCACAGGGCTAGCGCTCTCTCTGCCACTTGCCGCTGCGTCGGCGAGCGTGGGGGAGCCTGAGCTAGCTCGAATAAAGACTCTTATGCTTTTGCATCAGACTCGGTTGGCTCCCTGGTGTGGTTTCTTGGGGATCCTGAAATCTGGGCATAACACTGCCCAAACAATTGCTCCCACGTGTGCGTGTCAGCACGTGGGACTGTCGGTGGCCGACCCCCAAGAGGTCAGGGTTCCAGCCCTACCTCCCCACAGGGGTGCAGGGCCTTGAGCAAGGCCTTCCTGGCTCGGGGCCTCAGGTGGCGGGTGGCATCTGTGGATACAGCTGGGCTCGGGGTGCAGGCTGGGGGGCTAGCCCATAGGCCTAGTGGTTGGCTAATCTGTTTAAGTTATAAAATGTTATTTTAAAACTTAAATATCTGTTTTTTTCTTTTAAAAAAGAAAAAGAAGCAAGGCCCTTACTTCCTGCTTGGTGGGGTTGAGGGGTTCACTCCCCCCTCCAGCCCCCCAGCCCTCAAGGTGCAGGAGGGGGCAAGGTCTCCGTGACCCCAGCCAGACCCGCCGCTTCCCAGCTCCCTGAGTCAGACCCGACTGTCCCGGCCCCACACCAGGCCCCCCCCCCCAACCCCTCGGGGGAAGCGGAGGAGCTCAGGTCCAGCAAAAGGGAGAAGTTTCACTTTCAGACAAAACCTGTGCCCTGTGTCCCACCAGGAACCCAGCCATGAGCGCCTGCCTCCGACCCAGCGCCGTGCAGCCAGGGATCGGGAACGGCACAAGCCAGGACCATCCTCATGGGCTTTGCATCCCTCCCTGCTTCTTCCCGCCAAACGCCGACCGAGGCCCCGTGGGACTCGTGGCCAGAACGTCGGCGAGGGGCACAGCCAGGCTCAGCGGCTGAGGCAGCCCCGGCCCGGCACCTGCGTCTCCCCTGGAAACCAGCCACAGCTTCCAACACCCGGCGGGCGGGAAGGCTGTGTTCTGCTTTGTGTTGTTGTTGCTGTTAAATCCTCACCTGAGGACACTGACCCATTGATTTCTAGAGAGAGTGGAGGGAAGGGGAGAGACAGAGAGAAACGTCGTCAATGTGAGAGAGACTCATCGGGATTGCCTCCTGCACCCGGGCCAGGGACGGAGCCTGCAGCCGAGGCACCTGCCCTTGACTGGATCGAACCCGAGACCTTTCGGTCTGCGGGCCGACGCTCTGACCACTGAGCCACTGGCTAGGCTGACAGGCTTTGTCCCTGATGCTTTCAGGGACTCCTGCTTGTTTAGACTATTTTAATGATTGAATTTTACAAGACCTGTGCTCTGGGGCTTTCTTAGAGAAGAACAATAATTTTAGGACGAACCTTAAAATGTTCTGTATGGAAAGAAACACCGTCCGTGCCCATTTCCTGTCCTGCACCCTCCTAACGTGGCTGGTGTACTTCCTCAGGTCGGACTCTGGGAGCTCGGGGCGAGACAGACACCCAAAGACCCGAATCCCTTTCGAGCTGGTTCTGCAACTTCCTGTCCTCAGGAGCTAGGTCATTAGGGTTTGGGGTTTGCCACAAGCCGGCCTGTGACGCACACGGGAGCCTCGGGGAGCCGTGCCCCCCCTGGCGTGCAGGCGCGTGTCCGTCCTGGGCCGACCACCGCGTGTCCCTGGGCGATGGAGCTCACTGCCGGCAGTGCGGGTTTTGGTGCATGGCCTGCCGCGGACTCGCTCTCCCCAGCCAGATGCATTATTGATAGGCACGCTGTAAATTTTTAAACCGAATAAATAATGTATTTAGAACAGTGGCAGTCTGTGCTGGTTTAAATGTTCTTCTAAAACAATGCAAACATGCTCCCTTTGAAATAGCGCAGTGTTTCCATAGGGAGACAGCACACTCTTATTTTTATTTATTTTTTTAATATATCGTATTGATTTCAAAGAGTGAAGGGAGAGGGAGAGAGAGAAACATCCCAGGTGGAGGGGGGTGGTGAGGGGACACGCCCTGTTGTCTGAGCCCCTGAGAACACCGGGTGCGGCCTGGCCGGCAGTGAAGGGTGCAGACTCATGGACAGGGCCACCAGGGGGGCTGTGACGGATGGATGGACAGGACAGGGCCACGCGCAGAGGGAGGCCAGGCGCCCTTGGACGGCTTGCCGAGGCCCCGTCACCCTGTGGCCCCCCTGGCATTCCCCCGGGAGCAGCCGGTGTGTCTTATCTGCTCCCGCTGATATGGTGGCGCCCAGTCCGCCCAGGAGGCCTGAGCCACCATCACCCTCAGACCTCGGCGCTGACGACAGTCTGTGCCCCGAGTCCTGGGCCCTCGCCCTCCTCCCCCTCCTTCTGGGACGTTGGCAGGTGCCAGGGCCAGTCCACTGCAGCTGAGCAGGCGGGGGACAGCGTCTTCGTCAGCCAGGCCCCTGCGAGGAGCAGCCCCTCACTCGGAGGTGCACGTGGGGCCTCCTGAGGGGGGGACCCTCCTGTGAGTCAGAGCAGAGCAGGCGGCAGGGGAGCTGCTGCTGGAGGCGCAGGTCCCGGTTGTGGGGGGACAGCTGGACCCCACAGCACATCTGGGCGACCCCCGTTGTTCTCGGAACTGGCGAGGCGGCCCACCCTGGAGCTGCCTCTGAGCAGGGCCCACTCAGCAGTTCCAGGCTCTGCTGTCCGGGACTGGACACGGGAGGGGGTGGGGGGAACAGCGTGAGCACCATGGCAGCGCCCCCCGCTCTCCCCACTGCCCGGGACAGTGCC
>NW_005353666.1:894442-898648 GCF_000412655.1 Myotis brandtii | reverse complement strand
GGTGGTTGTGAGCACAGGGGCTGAGGTTGGGGCCACACGAAGGCTCCAGGGTCTTCACAGCCTGGCAGGCCGCCCACGGGACCCCGCTCAGAGGAGAGGGACGCCGGCCTGGGTGGGGAGGGGCCCGGGTGCTGAGACGGCGCCCCTAGGATCGCCCTGGCTCAGCCTGACTCGCTCACGCTGGCATCAGCAAAGCCCCCTGAGCCACCGAAGGTGAGGCAGGGCGGGCGCTATGCCCCTGTCATGACAACTACAGCAGCCTGGAGGCAGGGGCGGCCTGGCCATGGGGGGGCCTGCGAGGAGCCCAGGCTGCCAGCTTCATCCCTGGGCAGGTGGAGAGCATCTGGCCCAGCTGGTTCTGCGAACACCCCGAGTGCGGGCACCTGGGGCTCCCAGAGGCTCCTCAG
Source organism: Myotis brandtii (assembly GCF_000412655.1). NCBI lineage: Eukaryota > Metazoa > Chordata > Mammalia > Chiroptera > Vespertilionidae > Myotis > Myotis brandtii. The sequence goes on along the minus strand of NW_005353666.1, from coordinate 898,241 downwards.
CGTAATTGCTCAATCACCCATCACCCAGCCAGTATTTAACCAAGCCCAGCCCGGGGAGCCTGGCGAGCGTGGGGGTGAGGCCTTCTTCCGCTCCGCGCCGCGCGGCTGCCGCTAGACCTCGGCGTGGTGCCCACCATGTCCATGAAGATCCAGACAAGCAACGTAACCAACAAGAATGACCCCAAGTCCATCAACTCTCGGGTCCTCATCGGAAACCTCAACACAGCTGCGGTGAAGACGTCAGATGTGGAGACCACCTTCTCCAATTATGGCCGTGTGGCCGGCTGCTCTGTGCACAAGGGTTATGCCTTTGTCCAATATGCCAACGAGCGCCATGCCCGAGCCGCTGTGCTGGGAGAGAATGGGCGGGTGCTGGCAGGGCAGACCTTGGACATCAACATGGCTGGTGAGCCCAAGCCCAACACACCCAAGGGGTTAAAGAGAGCAGCATCTGCCATTTACAGTGGCTACAGCTTTGACTATGATTACTACCGGGACGACTTCTACGACAGGCTCTTCGACTATCGGGGCCGCCTTTCACCGGTGCCTGTGCCCAGGGCTGTCCCTGTGAAGTGACCCCGGGTCACAGTCCCTTTGGTCCGACGTGTCAAAACCACCATTCCAGTCAAGCTCTCTGCCTGCTCCACAGCCATCACCACCAGCTCAGTCAAAATTAAGTTAAAGAGTAGTGAGCTGCAGGCCATCAAGACAGAGCTGACACAGATCAAGTCCAACATTGACGCCCTGCTGGGCCGCTTGGAACAGATTGCTGAGGAGCAGAAGGCCAACCCAGATGGCAAGAAGAAAGGTGACAGCGGCAGCAGCAATAGTGGTGACGGCAGCCGGCCACTGGCCCCCCAAGAGGACACAACTTCTGAGGCAGGCACACCCCAGGGAGAAGCACAGGTTCGAGATGACGGCGAGGAAGAGGGGCTGCTGACACACAGCGAGGAAGAGCTGGAGCACAGCCAGGACACAGATGCAGAGGAAGGGGCCTTGCAGTAACAGTCTGACGGGGGCGGAGGGCGAAGACACCTGGGCATGAGAAACACAGGTCTTCCCGTCGGGAATCTCCACGTTGGCATTGCCCGTCCTCTGTCTCAGGTCCGGACAGGGTCCTCCTACGCTTTCCAGCAGAGACAGGGCTCGTGGGCGGTGCCCACCATGTCCATGAAGATCCAGACAAGCAACGTAACCAACAAGAATGACCCCAAGTCCATCAACTCTCGGGTCCTCATCGGAAACCTCAACACAGCTGCGGTGAAGACGTCAGATGTGGAGACCATCTTCTCCAAGTATGGCCGTGTGGCCGGCTGCTCTGTGCACAAGGGCTATGCCTTTGTCCAATATGCCAACGAGCGCCATGCCCGAGCAGCTGTGCTTGGAGAGAATGGGCGGGTGCTGGCAGGGCAGACCCTGGACATCAACATGGCTGGTGAGCCCAAGCCCAACACATACACATTTTAGTCTAAAGTTACAGTGACCCTTGGTGGCCACAGGCCATGCTGCAGCCTCTGGCCCATTTGCCCTCACAGGCTCTTCGACTATCGGGGCCGCCTTTCACCGGTGCCTGTGCCCAGGGCTGTCCCTGTGAAGTGACCCCGGGTCACAGTCCCTTTGGTCCGACGTGTCAAAACCACCATTCCAGTCAAGCTCTCTGCCTGCTCCACAGCCATCACCACCAGCTCAGTCAAAATTAAGTTAAAGAGTAGTGAGCTGCAGGCCATCAAGACAGAGCTGACACAGATCAAGTCCAACATTGACGCCCTGCTGGGCCGCTTGGAACAGATTGCTGAGGAGCAGAAGGCCAACCCAGATGGCAAGAAGAAAGGTGACAGCGGCAGCAGCAATAGTGGTGACGGCAGCCGGCCACTGGCCCCCCAAGAGGACACAACTTCTGAGGCAGGCACACCCCAGGGAGAAGCACAGGTTCGAGATGACGGCGAGGAAGAGGGGCTGCTGACACACAGCGAGGAAGAGCTGGAGCACAGCCAGGACACAGATGCAGAGGAAGGGGCCTTGCAGTAACAGTCTGACAGGGGCGGTGGGCGAAGACACCTGGGCATGAGAAACACAGGTCTTCCTGTCGGGAATCTCCACGTTGGCATTGCCCGTCCTCTGTCTCAGGTCCGGACAGGGTCCTCCTACGCTTTCCAGCAGAGACAGGGCTCGTGGGCGGCCTCGAGGGAAGAGGGAGGGACCAGGGAGCTGTGCGCGCTGAGAGCCTTGCATGTGTGAGGAGCAGTCCTCCCGGGGAGGCAGCTGGAGAATGTCCTAAGGACCCATTCACTGCCCGCCAGGGAGCACAGCGCTCTGCTCCGCAGGCTTCCGGGCAGCCTGGAGTGCCGAGGTCAAAGGTGAGGAGTGATTGTGAAACTATGAAAACTCTTGGCTCCAGGCCGGCTCCCCAGCCCTCTGTCCAGAGTCCGTGTGGGCTGTCCCCTGAATGGGCGCTCACAGATCTTGCCCGTCCTCTGTCTCAGGTCCGGACAGGGTCCTCCTACGCTTTCCAGCAGAGACAGGGCTCGTGGGCGGCCTCGAGGGAAGAGGGAGGGACCAGGGAGCTGTGCGCGCTGAGAGCCTTGCATGTGTGAGGAGCAGTCCTCCCGGGAGGCAGCTGGAGAATGTCCTAAGGACCCATTCACTGCCCGCCAGGGAGCACAGCGCTCTGCTCCGCAGGCTTCCGGGCAGCCTGGAGTGCCGAGGTCAAAGGTGAGGAGTGATTGTGAAACTATGAAAACTCTTGGCTCCAGGCCTGCTTCCCAGCCCTCTGTCCAGAGTCCGTGTGGGCTGTCCCCTGAATGGGCGCTCACAGATCTCCCTGCCCGGCTCTGCCTCCCGATCACAATGACTCGTGTCGTCGTGAATATACGGCAGACCTGTTCCCAGTGCCTTCCATGGATTAGCTCATTGCATCCTCACCACAGCCCTGTTCCCACTCATGTTTTACATGTCAGAAGTCTGAGCAGGGAGGGAGTCCCCAGGGCCATGGGGGGAGGGTGTTGGGCGCTGGGATTTAGACACAGGCAGGGGGGCTCCTCAGGCCTTGCTCTTAATCACACCCTAAGCTGCCTCTCCACCCAGATCACTAGATTATAGCTGCCCCCCCTGAGTTCATTCACCCATGGAGCATGTAGCATCCATCTGCCCATCCACCCACCCATCCATCCACCCACCCATCCATCCATCCATCCACCTACCTACCCATCCACTGACCCATCCATCTATCCATCCTCCTACCTACCTATCCACCCACCCATCCATCCATCCACCTACCCACCCATCCACCGATCCATCCATCTATCCATCCATCCATCCATCCACCCATCCACCCACCCACCCATCCATCCATCCACCGACCCATCCACCCATCCACCCACCCATCCATCTATCCATCATCCATCATCCACCCACCCACTCATCCATCCACCCACCCATCCGTCTATCTGTCCATCCATCCACTCATCTATAGCGTTATCATGAACAGATACTATGGGTTACTGGGTAGGCAGAATTCCACATTTGGCAAAGGAAGGAGACACACAGTTGTGCTTGTATCAACACGTGTTAGTGTTGGGGTCCAGCCCCAGCAGGCCCAGGGGTTCCCAAAGGTGTGGATGGAGTAGGTGAAGAAGGAATGATACAGAGGCAGCGTTCAGTTGATCATCATAGCTAGGTTCTCCAGCCAGGTTCTGTGTTTTATTTTTTTAAGAATTTTTGTGAGTTTATTTGAGCCAAACTGTCGACATATGCCGGGAAGCAGAACCTCAACGAATTGAGATAATGCTCCGGAGAATGG
>NW_005353666.1:893522-894184 GCF_000412655.1 Myotis brandtii | reverse complement strand
AATCTGAGCTGTTGTCATTGGAAGGCACTTTAGTTTCAATGCAATATTCCGCCAGGGTCGTGGGGACTTTCACTCCATCCTTTTCTGCTTCAGCTTTAGTGGCTGAAACTTGTTTTCTAATGATTTCAGCATATTCTTTGTCTTTTCCTTTACTGTCCCTCCATTTCCTGAACATAACTGAAGCCTCCACATTGGCTGGGGAGAAGGTGTTGGGCTCATTAAGCAAGGAGATTACACTTAACAGGATAGTCCTGACATTCTGAGTAGGATTCCACCTTTCGGAGGGCAGTTCACCACTCTGTGGGTCATCTATGGGTGGATGAAGAATTGAAATGCATACATGTCCATTCCCATAAATGTTGGGGTGCCACATTTTGGTCAAGAACCTGAAGGTAGGTGGTGAATATGGGTAGTCAATAGCCGCCGTCGTAGAGGGTGTTGGGGGGGTCCGACGATGGCAGCCTCCCAGTTGTAGAGGTGGGACTCACCCACCAGGGCGATCCGGGAGCCCTCCACCGGCTCCTCCTGCAGGGACTTCAGCTCCAGCATCAGGGCCTTCTGCGAGCTGGTCGTCTGCTTCTGGGCCATCGCGGCAGCAGCGAGCTGGACCAGGCCCCTCCCCTCGGCTTGCCCTTGGGCCGGGCCGCACCTGCCCCGCTCTT
>NW_005353666.1:890958-892802 GCF_000412655.1 Myotis brandtii | reverse complement strand
GTGATTGTTCGTAGTTAAAGTGATTAACTACCCGCCTGGCACTTAGTTAAGGGGTTTTATTCCCTCCCTAACTTCAGGGAAAAATCCCTACCTGGGGAAACAACCTTTCTCGGAGAGGTGACCTTGGTTAAAACACATATCGCCAAGAAGGGGAGCAAACATATGAAGAACAGTGTGCCATATACACCAGGTGCCTTGAAACATACGCTGTGCAGATGTTTCTTCCCTGCAGCAACTGTGTCAAGCAGCAAGGATGGACCGGCTTCTGGCATGTTAGACTGCACGCGTGGAGATGCGTGGACGGGAGGCTGGGGTCTGGTCAGCATCTTCGGCTGCCGGGAGGGTGCTCCCCCAGCACCTTCACTGTGGGCCTCACCATGGACCCTCCTCTGGCCGTCCCATTCGTCATCTCTCCTTTCCTCTCTGCTCTTCACCTAGGAGACCCTCTTCTCGCCCCCGATGTTCACCTCAGTTCTGGACAACGCTGCATTTTTGCCGACTCATCAACTTCATTTATGGGGGAAACTAACTGGGTTTTCTGTGACAAATGACCCAGACCAGAGGGGCATAGGGGTCGATGGCACTGACTGGTGAAATGATCACTGAACACATCTGGTCCTGCCCACGCTTGGCAGCTGCTCGGGGGCAGGTGAAACTCACTGCGGGACGAGGCCCAGGTGACCACGAACCCAATCGTGCTACCACCAGCGGGAATTCAAACGTCAGCACAGGCTGTTGCCAGGCGACGACGCGGTGCAAAAGGAAGCGAACCAGCTCCGACCGATCGGTACCAAGCGTGGTGGCCGGTCTTCAACAGCCAGCGAATGCAGCTCAAGGCCGGGTCTATGGAGCCACGCTCGCCCTCAGGTCTTGTTCCTGGAGTGGATCGGCCCGAGCCTCTGCGAAGTGTTACCCACAGGACACAGTTGGCGGCCAAAAAACATCACAGAGAGAAACAAAAACGTCATCTTGACTTTCCTTCAGATTTGAAGACAAAGACACTATTTACAGCATCTGTGTCCCATGACTGTCCAGTGGTCCTCCTTCTCCGCTCCGGTCAGAGCGTGGTCAGCAGCAGGGCTTTCTGAACAGTAACAGCTGATGTTTGTTAAGCGTGTGACAGCTGTTCATGCTGCTCCCCCATATCCACCACCTTCCTGACCGCGTGGTGGGCGTGGCCGTGTGATCCACGACCTGACCCCGTGGTGGGGGTGGCCATGCGATCCACGACCTGACCCTGTGGTGGGCGTGGCCATGTGATCCCCTTCCTGACCCCGTGGTGGGCGTGGCCATGCGATCCACGACCTTCCTGACCTCGTGGTGGGCGTGGCCGTGTGATCCACCACCTTCCTGACCCCGTGGTGGGCGTGGCCATGCGATCCACGACCTTCCTGACCTCGTGGTGGGCGTGGCCGTGTGATCCACCACCTTCCTGACCCCGTGGTGGGCGTGGCCATGCGATCCACGACCTTCCTGACCTCGTGGTGGGCGTGGCCGTGTGATCCACCACCTTCCTGACCCCGTGGTGGGCGTGGCCACGTGGTCCACGACCTTCCTGACCGCGTGGTGGGTGTGGCCGTGTGATCCAGGCTCTTCCTGACCCCGTGGTGGGCGTGGCCACGTGATCCACGACCTCCTGACCCCGTGGCAGGCAGTGTGTGCCCCGTCAGTCCAGAGTCGGGCGCCAGTCCCTTTCCTCCGGCCACTGGCTTTGCCCTGGGCCCGTGTGCGGACAGGCGACCTGGTGAAGCAGCGCGTGTGGGAACGTCGGGCCGTCCCCCCGAATCTGGCTGAAATGGGGACCGGTGCTGGGGCCTGCTCACCGGGCGCATGTGGAGCCCACG
>NW_005353666.1:887440-890515 GCF_000412655.1 Myotis brandtii | reverse complement strand
AGGTCACGCCTCCACAGGCCGCCCGCTGCTGAGAGGTAAGTGGCCCCTGGCGCCCAGGAGGCCTCTCGTGGGTCATGGGCATTATTCGGACTTGCTGACCGCGGCCGAACGTGCTCTCACCCGCATCTCCGCGGACCTCGCATCACTGGGCCGTGGTCCCGCCGGCCGGTCTCCCTTCCAGGCCTGGGGGTGCCAGGCGCAGCCAGGGGAAGGCCTCTCGGGGGGACTGGCCTCCGTCTTCCCCCGAGCAGAGCTGATTGGCCTGGTGTGTCACCTGCCACCTGAGTTCCCCAGCAGGTCACCTAACCTCAGGCCACGAGCAGGTCAGACAGTGACCTCTCCCCCTCACAGCTGTGGGCTCCAGGATTAAGGTGGCCCCTCCCCGGGCCGGACTTCACACCTGAGGCTGTGAGCATCTTCGGAAGAGATGGAGGCCTGCCCTACAAATGCTATGAACCAGCGGTTCTCAACCTGTGGGTCGCGACCCCTTTGGGGGTCGAACGACCCTTTCACAGGGGTCGCCTAAGATCATCGGAAAACACATCTATAATTACATATTGTTTTTGTGATTAATCACTATGCTTTAATGATGTTCAATTTGTAACAATGAAAATACATCCTGCATATCAGATATTTACGTTACGATTCATAACAGTAGCAAAATTACAGTTATGAAGTAGCAACGAAAATAATTTTATGGTTGGGGGTCACCACAACATGAGGAGCTGTATTAAAGGGTCGCGGCATTAGGAAGGTTGAGAACTGCTGCTATAAACCATTGACCTGGTCCCATTTGATGCAACAGGGGAGAGTCAAAATAGGTTACTGAGCAGTAAAATAAATGAATATGTAGATCGACCTATGTTTTATTGTGATGGTTATTATTTAGTGCAGGAAACAGTTTATTTTTTTATGCTTCAAAGTTTTTTTAAATATATTTTTTGTTGTTGATGGTATTATAGATATCTCCCATTCTCCTCTCCTTCCCCCACTCCTCCCAGCCCCTATCCACCCCCAAGCATATGCCTTAAAATGATAAGGTAGATTCCCTTTGTTCCCTGAGCTATATAATTATCACATAAGCACCTATGTTCAGCCATCTGAACGTTGTTGGCACGGCTCCTGCCTGACCGGGCTGTTCGTATGGGATGCCCTCGACTTGACGGGAACTGCAAAACCCTCCCAACGACTTTGTTAATTACACGGCCGTTTGGCACCTGAGTCTGAGCTCTTGCAACATCACTGCCGATGTCTGAGTCGCGGTTGGCTCCTCTCACCTGTCGGCATTCGCCACGCTGACATCACTTACACGCACATGTTCCCGCCCCAACTACACTGGCAATCTGCGGGCCTGGCATCCCTAGCGTTGAGCTCAGTCGGGAACGTTGGTTTTTGGTCGGTCACCCTTAGCTTGCTGGCCGGCCGAGCTGCCCTTGTCCACAGAGCTCCACACATGTCACCTGACTCCTTCCAGAGTTCCAACCATGCTTCAAAGTCAGCACTTCATCTTTTTACTTTTCCCATTAAATGTTTACTACGTGGCGTTGAATTATATCCCTTAAAGCGTTTCCTCGTTAGCGATTGCAAATGTGTTTGTGGGACCCAGGAGCCTGCAGGAGACCCTGCCCCTCCTTGCGCTGAAATATGTGGGTGACTCACAGTTTCAGTTTTTAGCGTTACAAACGTTGGCACCACTGGCATTTGGCATGTCCACTGATATAAGTCACTTCTGTTCTGCTGCAACCATCAACCTGTTGTGAGTGGCAGGAACATGGCTCTTGTCTGCATTCGTGCACATCCTCAGGTCCTGTTCCCGCGGGTCTGGCGTGCCCGCGGGATGCGAGGCCCCGGGGAGCAGATCTGTTAACATTAGTCCCCCTTTTCCCTAAAGATTCGGTCTGAGGCTGCCTGGAGCTTGTCTCCACTCCAGGCCCGGGACCCGCATTTCCCATGAGCTTGGGGCCGGCCTGGTCGCCTGGCGTGAGAGTAGGTCAGCATCTGTAGCTGCTGGGCCAACGACCCTCCTCCAGCGCCCCTCCCCGGTGCCTCTGCGTGAGGGAGGCCTAATGGGAGACCGTGCAGGAGGCCCTGTCCGCCTGCGTGCCAGGCAGACCTTCACCGGGCGACCGTGTGGGCCGTGCGTTAGAGAGCTGGGCCGTCGCCCGCGCTGGTTCTCGGCGCCCATCACGTGTCTCGCTGTCATCTGTCCCGATGGGAGAGCTCCCGTGGAACTCCTCCTCCCGGGTTTCTGCTTCGCGGCTTTAGGGTCGATGACAAGCTTGGTTGCTTCTCTTGTTGGGTTTGTTCTGAGGCCCCAGTTCAGTGCCCTGTGTTCTGAGGAAGGGCTGACCGGCCCAGGGAAGTCTTTTCACACACGGTGTCTCCCCCCGGCTTTCCCGGGGACAATGCTCCGTCTCCGAGGGAGGAGGCGCCCAGGAGCGTGGGTTGTGGGATCTGACAGTGAGCACACGGTGACCTCACGGCCCTGGCATTGCCGCTGTGCCCCGCTGTCTAAATATTTGTATCCGAGCCGTACTGCTTCCTTCCCCGAGCGCTGGTCCCCGCGTGGCCCGGGAACAGAGCAGCGGGCAGTGCTGTTTACGCTGGAAGGTCTTTGGAGAAATACAGAGACTAGGATTCCTGGAGCGAGAGGAGTTCTGCACAGAAGTGGGCACATTTGGAAGCAGCGGGCCTTGTGGAAGGCGAGGGGGAGTGGGTGTTCCCTGGCCTAGAGACCCCGGGGACCTGCTCGGGTCAGCGCAGAAGGGCACACGGCGCGGGTGGGGGGGCACTAGTTCCACGAGGGGGGAGCCCCTCGCATCTGCTGAGCCATCAGGAGGAATGCGACGCCCGATTCTATTAAAACCATCGGCTCCGCCCACCTGCCGGCCGCCAGGTCCCCCAGGGCTCAGGGACACACAGGCTGGGGATTCCCGGACACCACGTCCCCAACTCGTCCGTCTGGTTCTAGACTTTCCGCACAAGCTGGTTCCAGCACCCAGAGGACGCCTGACTCCTCCCGTCTCCTCAGATCCTCCGTCCCCACCCTGTCCCTTACCGCCCTCCCCCCTCCTC
>NW_005353666.1:885377-887305 GCF_000412655.1 Myotis brandtii | reverse complement strand
CCCCACCTCCCTGTCCCCTCCAGGCCTCACTAGGCCACTCCCAGCGCCGAGCGCACACCCCCTCTCACCCTGAGCTTCTCCGTGGCACAGCTGCTCCTGTGGCGCCAGCACCTCCCCAGTCACTGGGCGCAGTTTCTCTGGCTACAGCGTCAGTCCTTCCACCCGGGCAGCGGGCATGATGGGAGAAATGCCCTGACATACAGATGCCCGTCTTCCCCCAGTGATCACCTTCCACACTCAGTTAAAGCAACTCATGATCAGTCCTCATTAATTTAGACGATAAAGCCCATCCATTTCTTTACAAATATGTGGTGTAAAATATTTAAGAGAAACGCAGTTTTATTCCTTTCAAATTCAGTAAAGAGTGGGAAGGTGTAAGTGACTAAAAGCGAAATGAATCCATAAAGACCGGCACGTGTGTGTCCTGGAGGGTCATCGCGTGTGGCAGCGTCCCCACCCCAGCACGCCGCGCAGGGCGCCCAGACGCTCAGGGAGGCCTCGAGGGGCCACTTGTTCGCTGTTTGTTTTTGATGTTTCGGCCTCGACCCCCCACGAGCTCTCGATTCTCCACGGCCAGGAGCGCGTGTGTCTGTGAGGGGCTCTGACACGGGTCAGGGGCCACTCAGACATCTCGGCTCCATAGCTGCTATAGACTCAGCTGTGTGTCCCCGCCCCCTTGCTGAAGCCCGAGGAGGTCCCGATGGGACTGCAGGGGCGAGAGAGGGTGACGCGGGCCTCAGGGTGGGGCCGATGCGAGGAGATGACGGGACCAGGTCCCCAAAAGAGGCAGCGAAGCCCACCTTCACTCTCTCCCTGTCCCTCCCTCTTCTCTCCCTCCCTCCCTTTCTCTCTCTTCTCTTCTTTCTCTCTCCTTTCTCTCTCCTCTTCCTCCCTCTCTCTCTCCCTCTCTTCTCTCTCTCTCTCTCTCTTCCCTCTCCCTCCCTCTCCCTCCCCCCCCCGCCCCCGTGCCCGGGAGGGGCTGCCAGCAGGTGCAGCAGGTGTGGCCGTCCAACAGGTGCGGCAGCCTCACCCACGGGGCCCGGGGAGCCCTGTGTGTGGGCGCGGGCAGCTCTGTGTCCCTCGGGTGTCAGCCTGCAGCTGAGGTGACCCTAGCGCCTTTGTGGCCACACGTGAGGGTGAGGTGGACACTTCTGATCGCGGGACATTCCGAAGCGCGGCTCACACAGGCCTGGAAGGAAGAGAAGAACAGGGTGAAGCTGACCACGGGCTTAGGAGCACCTTCTCGGGGAGCCCTCGGCTTCCACCTGCAGGGGGCTGGGCAGCTTCTAAAACTATTGGTGGTCGGACCACAAGCCGTGGTCTCTCTGGCTGGGAGCCTGTGGGGCGCGTGCCCGTCTGTCACCGTTTCCTTCACCCCCGTAGGGTTTTGGGCGGTGGCCCTGGGTGAGGTGACCAGCACCTGGGACCACCTCAGGGGCCGTGAGCCCGACACCGCCACGAAGCAGGGCCGCCCCCGACGGTGGCCTCGGCCAGGCCATGTTTGCCGCCTCGCCCAAGGCCTGCCGTCCCCTCGGAACAAAGTCCTCTGGCTCCCAACGTACGTGCTGCTCAGAGCCGGGCTGCACGGTTTCGGTTCAAATTCCAAACTCCTGACAGGAGGCCGGGCGAGGCGCCGGACGAGTGTGTGAGTGTGTGTGTGTGTGTGTGTGTGTGTGTGAGTGTGTGAGGCCCTCCCTGCCTCCGCCTCCCCAGGGCCGGTCACTCCCGGGCCTACGGTCCCGCTCTCCCGCCGCCGCCAGGTGCAGACGCTCATCTGAGACCGTCTCTGTCTCTGGGGTTCTGCCTCCCCCTGCTCCTGTTCACACCCATGTTTACCCTGATCTGTGGTTTGATCACAGCCCCCCTCATCGGTACCAGGCCCCTCCCTGGGGGCACCGCCCGGCGGGCCGCTGCTCACCTGCAGGTGG
>NW_005353666.1:882246-885033 GCF_000412655.1 Myotis brandtii | reverse complement strand
GTGTGTGTGTGTGTGTGTGAGTGTGTGAGTGTGTGTGTGTGTGTGTGAGTGTGTGAGTGTGTGTGTGTGAGTGTGTGTGTGTGAGTGTGTGCACGCGTGCTCGTGCCGGGACCCCTGCTCACCAGCTCCCTCTGGACCCCCGTGTCCTGCTGTGACCCTCGGTGCCGACACAGAGCATTCACCCCTGTCACAGAGGTCAGAGGTCACAGGTTGCCGGGGGCAGGGCTACTGGATGGGGGGAAGGCGACTCTGAGCTCAGCCAGTGCAGCCTGGGCCTCAGGAGCGCCTGCCCAGAGGCTCCCACACTGTCCGATGGCCCAGGATGCGGGCTGGAGGCACTGGAGGCCTGGGCCTGGGGAGGGCTGCGGGCTCCCGGCAGGAGCAGAGGGACCGGCGTCCAGGCAGTGACCGCAGCCGCTTCACCTCCCGGCTGTAAACTATCACTAAAACCCTGCGGCTCACCGAAAGTACAGCTTCTGCCAGTAAGGCCAAAAAAGGCATAATTTTGATTCATTCACGTGGGGGGCGGGCTGTCAGCTGTCATTGTTCTCATTTGACAATCGGAGGAAACGGTCAGCGCCCCTGGGCAGTCGGGAGCCGCAGGTTTCACATTCCTGTCCCACCGGTTGGTTGTGGCCTGGAGAGCCCAGGGGGGGTCATGGGAGGGGAGGTCATGGGACGTTGGTGCCCGCCCGGGGCTGTGAGCGCTGAGGGAGGTGCTGGGCTCCACCCTCCCCCACTCCCTGGGCTGGGCCACGCAGTAATGTGTCCTGTGAGGGGTCCTGTGTCATGTGGCACCAGAAAGTGATTTTTTAAGGCATTTAAGGCAACAACCACAAATGTGAAGACTTGCCATGGATGCATTCTGGAAAATTCCAGAAATTCCAGAAACAGCAGGCCTTCAGGGCTCAGGTGACTGGGACACGGTGGCGAGACAGTCACGCAGAACAGCGTTGGGTGCTGGTGGAAGTGGAGAAACGGGACCCCACCCAGAGCGACGGCTCTGAGAATGCCGCTCGTGTCAGCCCTCCGAACAGAGTTTAAGGAGAAAAACTGCGGTTGCTGCTCCCTGGGCAGCGGGGGAGGTGGGGTGGGTAAGGGAAGTGGGGGGGTGGCTGGCAGGGCCCGAAGCCCCCTGTGCGGCAGGGGCTGTGAGGTTAGCCTGGTGCTGCCCGTGGCAGCCAGAGGCTGTGGCCGGAGGTCGCCGTCCTGGGTTCAGACATGTCCGTGGGGTCGTCTGCAGTGACCTGGGTCCGGCCCGCGTGCCCTCTGAGCGGCAGCCTGGGCTCCCCGTTCCCACACGCTGGGCCGAGTCCCTCTCTCTCTCTCTCTCTCTCTCTCTCTCTCTTTAATATTTGTGTCTCTCCCCTCCCTGTGCCACTCCTCTTCCTAGACTGTGAGCACTCACGGTTCTGATTCCAATGGAGTCTCACCTGCCAGGGTAGGATTCCGAGCTTCTTAAGGGCTGGGCCTGTGCCCTCTCCATCACCATAGCCCCATCCCTGGGTCTGCGCCTGGCACGGAGGAGCGGTTCGGCAAACGGCTTTGCAGTGAATGAAGAACAGGCTTGTAACCAAAGTCTTTCAACCCTGCAGACGTTTCTCTAAGGAATGAGGAAGGCCTCGCCATGGCCAGCCCATGTGTCCTCTGTCCCTTCTGTCTGCGGGCCCTGCCTCGACAGCAGAAAGAACACCATTGTTTTTTTCTTTCTTTTTTTTAAAAATATGTTTTTATTGATTTCAGAGACAGGAAAGGAGAGGGAGAGATAGAAACATCAGTGATGAGAGAATCACGGGTCGGCTGCCTCCTGCACGCCCCACACTGGGGGTCGAGCCTGCAACCCGGGCCTGTGCCCTGACCGGGAATCGAACCCTGACCTCCTGGTTCATAGGTCGACGCTCACCCACTGAGCCAGCCGGCCGGACCCAAGTCCCCTTCCTAGCGTGGCACCGACGGCACCCAGGGGTCCTGTGCCCACGGGGAGACGTAAGGTGCCGGGAAGCCCCAGGTGCCGATGCCAGGCCTTGCCCTCTCCCTGGAAAGTGTGATGGACCCGAAATGAAACGCCCTGTACCGGGAAAGAGGGAAGACTGAGCTGAAATGGCATTGCCCGGGGTGACGTGAGCTTTAACATCCGAGCGAAACAGACGCAAACCAGTATCTGTGGGTCCCGTGGGCACCTCTGGGCCGTGGAACGTGGATGTGAGTCAGGGCCTGAGTGCGCTGCCGCGGGGTCAGTAGTTGTCCCTTCGCCTCCCCTGCCCGTGGGAGTCAGTCGTTGTCCCCTCGCCCTCCCTGCCCCGTGGGGGTCAGTCGTTGCCCCTTCACCTCCCCTGCCCGTGGGGGTCAGTAGGTGCTGTGCAGACAGGGTTCTGGCTTTGGTGATGATGTGGCTGGAGGGCAGTGCCAGTGGGCTTTCTCCAGGGCTGGGTTTTCTTGGTGACCCCAAAGATTTTACCTGGGGCAGGGGCAGGGGCAGGGGCAGGGGCAGAGGAAGGGGCAGGAGCAGGGGTGGCCGGCACTTGCTCTCAGGGTGACTGGCCACACGGCCGCCCCCACCTCCTCTCCTTCTTAGCCCCACGGGGGCCTCCCTCGCATCAGGTCAGAACTCTTACCCACCCAGTTCCGAGCGAGATGGACAAACCAGCCGTGCGCTGACCGTCACAGACATGCGTGTGAGTAGCTGACTCGACGGCGCCCTGTTCTCAGCTCGGCCTCCGAGCACCGACAGCACCCAGCGTGCCCAGTGCCGCCGAGGAGAGGGTGGTGGGCACGGGCCAGGGAGCA
>NW_005353666.1:881214-882140 GCF_000412655.1 Myotis brandtii | reverse complement strand
GCCCTCCCCTGCCCCGTGGGGGTCAGTCGTTGCCCCTTCACCTCCCCTGCCCGTGGGGGTCAGTCGTTGCCCCTTTGCCCTCCCCTGCCCCGTGGGGGTCAGTCGTTGTCCCCTCGCCCTCCCTGCCCCGTGGGGGTCAGTCGTTGTCCCCTCGCCCTCCCTGCCCCGTGGGGGTCAGTAGTTGCCCCTTCACCCTCCCCTGCCCGTGGGGGTCAGTCGTTGCCCCCTCACCCTCCCTGCCCCGTGGGGGTCAGTCGTTGTCCCCTCGCCCTCCCCTGCCCCGTGTCCACGGCCGCATGGCGCTGAGGGGATGACTCCAGTGAATGGTGCTTTGTTTCCTCTCTGGAATGTCTGCACAATCCATCGGGTCCACTTCCTGGTGATTCACACTCGACAGGTCACCTCCCCTCTTTGGAAGCGACTTTGAGGCGGGTGTGGGGTGTCCTGGCCACACGGCAGGGACAGGAAGGGCCAGTAACAATGGACACTGCCCACCGTTTCCTGCATCTCCCCCGTGGGGCCTGGGCCGGCCCTTCTGACCCGTCGGCAGCCCAGGGAGCGGGACGGGCGGGTCTTAGGACAGTCACTCCACCAGGGGCAGGGGCAGGGCAGGGGCAGGGGCAGGGGCAGAGGAAGGGGCAGGAGCAGGGGTGGCCGGCACTTGCTCTCAGGGTGACTGGCCACACGGCCGCCCCCACCTCCTCTCCTTCTTAGCCCCACGGGGGCCTCCCTCGCATCAGGTCAGAACTCTTACCCACCCAGTTCCGAGCGAGATGGAAAAACCAGCCGTGCGCTGACCGTCACAGACATGCGTGTGAGTAGCTGACTCGACGGCGCCCTGTTCTCAGCTCGGCCTCCGAGCACCGACAGCACCCAGCGTGCCCAGTGCCGCCGAGGAGAGGGTGGTGGGCACGGGCCAGGGAGCA
>NW_005353666.1:871473-880970 GCF_000412655.1 Myotis brandtii | reverse complement strand
GGGTGCCTGAACCCGGGGCAGCCGGACTGTGAGTGCTCTGTCC
The DNA here is from genome assembly GCF_000412655.1 of Myotis brandtii. Classification (NCBI taxonomy): domain Eukaryota; kingdom Metazoa; phylum Chordata; class Mammalia; order Chiroptera; family Vespertilionidae; genus Myotis; species Myotis brandtii. The sequence goes on along the minus strand of NW_005353666.1, from coordinate 880,927 downwards.
CGGCACCTGTACAGCTTCCCCTCACGGACGCCCGCTGGGCTCCTGTTTGGAAGGTAGACGCTGGGCTCCCTGCGGTCGAAGCTGCAGCACCCGCACCAGCACCAGCACCCGCACCGCTGGCTCCTCCTGGGGCCGCCACGCGCCTGCTCTCCCCACTCGGTCACTCTGCTAGCGCCCACTCTGCTTGGTCGGCATTCCTGGAGGCCCAGTGTCCCATACAGTTTATTTTTCTAAATAATGGGAATTTATTCCCTTAAGGGTGGAAACTTTTAACACCCATTTTGGAGGTGTAGTACGTGATGCGTTTTGGTTTGCATTCTTAAACAGATCCTTTATCCTTCGTGTGCACGCGTGGGATTCCGTGCCTTGTTAAGAAAAGAAAAAGAAGAAAATTTGCCCGGCCGGCGAGGCTCAGTGGTTGAGCGTTGACCTATGAACCGGGAGGTCACAGTTTGATTCCTGGTCAGGGCAAATGCCCGGGTTGCGGGCTCGGTCCCCAGTGTGGGGTGTTCAGGAGGCAGCTGATTCATGATCCTCTCTCATCATTGATGCTTCTACCTCTCTCTCCCTCTCCCTTCTTCTCTAAAATCAATAAAAATATATTTTAAAAAAAATCTTCAGCCTCCACTTTACACCAAACGTCTGAAAGAGTCACTTCCTGCTCCTACTCCCTCACTTTCCATTCACATTTCAATAACCCTGGACTGATCCCCTCGCTCCCTCCCCGTCTCCCTCACTCCCTCCCCTCCCCCCCTCCCCCAGCAGAGAAGCAGAATCTACCAACCCTGACTTCACTCTCCACTCCGTAGGGAAACCTCCCCACAGTCACCCCCAACTCCCTAGTCATTCCAGCGAATCCCCATCTCTTCCCTCCACAGTGACAAGTCATGGCGCCCACCCTGCAGGCCCTTCCCCGCTGCCAGGAAAAGGCTCGTCTCACCCCCACCTGTGCCTTAGATGGGGGTCCTCAGGGTCCCTCCGTGGCCTTCCTTTCCCTCCTCGCTCCATGGACAGAGCTGCTAGCACACAGGTGGCCCAGCCGGTGCCCAGCGATGCCTCTCTCCACCTGAACGTATCTGCTTCTCAACAGTAAACCACAACATCACACGTCTAAACAGGTGGAGGGCGACCGTTTGGATGGGACGTTTGTCACAGACTAAAAAGTCTTCAGCCTCACGGGCCGGCGTGGCTCAGTGGCTGAGCGTCGACCTGTGAACCAGGAGGTCGGGGTTCGAGTCCTGGTCAGGGCACGTGCCCGGGTTGGGGAACTCCAGTCCCCTCCAGCCGACTGAGGAGACACCCACGGCCTCTCTTCGGGGAGCGGGCGGGGAGGGAACCCTCCAGAAGCCCCTTCATAAAGACGTTTTCCAGTGAAACAGCATCAAGGGGAGGGGGAGGTTGGGTGCTTTCGTTAACCAGAAGTAACAATACAACGTTAGGGCCAGGAAGTGCTGTTTCGTGTGGTTTAACATTTCATGGTTCCCCGTGTGATTTTCACAAGAAGCTCGGAGTCACTGCAGGGTAACGATGTTACCGTGAAAAATCAATATCCGATCCGGGCTGAGATGAGAGCATGAAGGGTGGGAGGCCCCGCCTTCTCGTCAGATGGGGACCAGCCACAGGAGCATAAATGCCGCCTAGCAGAGCCCGCGGGCGGCCGTGGCTGCAGAGCGAGGGCGCAGTAGCCGAGCTTCGTGCAGGGGTGGGCGGCCCTGAGAAGCCCCTCTCTCCCTGAGAAGCCGGGGTTTCCAGTTTCCTTCCGTTATCTCTCCGGTTTCCTGTCACCTACAATCGGAGAACAATGAGGCAGGCTCGAGGAGCGAGGGCCATTCCTGGTGGTCCCTTTCTCCTGGTGAGCAGGGAGGTGCTGGACAACTTGCTTGTCATGAGGAACGCTTTCCTGCGCCCCACTCGGCCGCCTGCCGGGAGGGAAGGTGTCCGTCTGTCCGGGCGTAGCTGCCCGGCTGCCTCGGTTGAGACAAACAGGCAAGGACACGCATTCACTTTTCGTCAGCGGGTGACTGCCCCACAGGGAGCATCAGAAGGTGGCTTTGACTATAACGACAGGCACCGACTGACACCTGGGAAAAAGCAGGGCTGGCTGACAAGTATCTGCACTTTGAAAAAATTCTTGGTGTCAGAAAGGAAGGACGCGCATGTGTGAGGGACCGGCATTCAGCAGATCCGGGAGCCTCGGAGGCACACGCAGCCTCCCCCCCTCCCCCGCACATTCACCGGTCAGCTGGTCAGCAGGTCAGCCGGTCAGCCGGCGCGGCCTCGTGGGCGCTGGGTCAGGGGCAGGAGCTCTCTGCTCCCGGCCCTGCCTCCGCGGCCTGCTCTCCAGGTCCCACGCCGATGTGGACTGTCCCTGGGTCACAGCTGACCGACTCCACGCCTAGGACCCCAGTCTGTGTCATGGGCTGCACACAACGCCCCCTTCCCCCCGCCCTAGGGAAGCCCTGCCGTGGTTGCTGGGGACGGCGGACAAACCTGGCCTTCGGGATGACATAGAGGAGACGCTCTCTCTGCCTGGGGGTGTCCTCGCCATCCGGGAAAGAGCCTCTGCCGCCCGAGAGCGTGCAGGAAGCAAGAGGCCCCAGGGACCCCTGTCCCCAGCGATGGCAGGACTTTACAGTTGTTACAGATTCGCAATCCAACACCAGACAAGGCAGCCAGCCCTCCCAAGTCTGCGTTGAGTCAGGAGTCCAGTCCAGGGGCCTGGTCCAGAGCCCCCCTTCCTCCCACAGCAGAGGAGCCGCCTCCACGGGCAGCAGAGTTCGTCGAGGCACAGAGTCAGCGTCTCCACGAACCCCGAAGGCACCGCGTGGCCCCTGCGACGTTTAGCCCTTCCAGTACCCGCCCTGCTGTCATCAGTCCTGTGACCATGCCTCCCAGTCCCGCATGCTTCGCACGTCGAACAAGGATACAAAACAGCCTGGCCGGCGGGGCCCAGTGGCTGAGCGTCGACCTATGAACCGGGAGGTCGCAGTTCGATTCCTGGTCAGGGCACATGCCCGGGTTGTGGGCTCCATCCCTAGTGTGGGGCCTGCAGGATGCGGCCAATCCATGATTCTCTCTCATCATGGATGTTTCCATCTCTTTCTCTCTCCCGCCTCTCTCTGAAATCAATAACTATTAAAAAAAAATAATACAAAACAAACTCGCAGGGGAATCAGCCGGAGCAGGGACAGGCTGCGTCCTTACTGCTGGTCTCGACTCTGGAACCAGGGGCCACTCCGTCCCCTGACCCCGAGCCTCTGAGACCGGCCGGCGTCTAATGCTGCAGGCACGGCTCCTGGGTGCGGGCACGCGTGCGATTTCTATTCCTGGTAAAGCCAATAGAATACTTTACATTCATAAATGTTGATGATATACTTTAAGGTTTGTTTCGGAACAAATTGTCTTAGTCACTGTTCTGTGTGTCTTGCTGCAGGGATTTATTACCAGGAAACACTTCTTTATCTTAGACGTAAAGATTATAATTTAACTTCTAGACACGGAGAAAGATTGGACACCGCCGAGCTGTGTGACGTCACTCCCAGTGCTGACTGCTGGGTCCTTCTAAAGGTGTTTGCGCCAGGAGCCCATTAGGAAAACAAAGCAGCGAAATCGCTAAAGTCCAATGTCTACCAAAGGATCAGAAAGAAGAAAAAAAAGTTGCCCAACTTTTGCCGAAGTTTAACCGCCTCAGGAAGTGAAAACCACAACAGGAAACCGCCCTGGCCGAGGGCGGCCCTGTCTGTAGATAGACGTGATTGGAGCCCAGGGGGCGGTCGTCCCGGCTTGCTGAGGTCTGAGGAACATACAGTAACTGCCCGTGCGGAAGGGGCACTGGTGGAGGGAGGGCTGACACTGTACACACCCACGCACACGTCCCCGGCAGCGTCCTCCTGGGCCCCTGTGCTCTCCCCCCTCCCACCCTCATGTACGCGGTTTGCAAATATTTTCTTCCAGACCTGAGTAGACTCTTGACATCTCATGAAAACTCAAGATAAACGTTTCCAAATTGAAGCTCCTTGGATTAGCTGTCAGTTTTTTCAAAATATATTTTTATTGATTTCAGAGAGGAAAGAAGTGGGAGAGAGAGAGAGAAACATCGGTGATGAGAGAGAATTATCAATTGGCCGCCTCCTACACGCCCAACACTAGAGATGGAGCCTGCAACCCAGGCATGTGTCCTGACTGGGAATCGGACCGGGAATCGAACCGTGACCTCCTGGTTCATAGGTCGACGCCCAACCTCTGAGCCACGCCGGCCGGGCGGCTGCCAATTTTTACATTTTTAATTGGTATAAAATACCAAGATAGAGTACACTCTACTTTTAACTCAAGCTTTTCCATGTAATAATCATCTCCTACAAGACACAGTGTCTGGCCTGTGAACTTATGTTTAATAATTTAGAAACAATGTTTCCGTTGATTAAGAACGCATTTAGAAATATTACTTGTGCACCATGATCCTGCCACCCGATTTTCTCCGTTCAGCAAAATGAGCACACGTGCCCTGGTGCCCTGACCGGTGTGGCTCAGTGGATAGAGTGTCGGCCTGCGGACTCAAGGGTCCCGGGTTCAATTCCGGTCAGGGGCATGTACCTTGGTTGCGGGCACATCCCCAGTAGGAGATGTGCAGGAGGCAGCTGATCGATGTTTCTCATCGATGTTTCTAACTCTCTATCCCTCTCCCTTCCTCTCTGTAAAAAATCGATAAAAAATATATATTTTTTTAAATGAGCACACGTTAGGATGCTGTAATCCATAAAATTCAGTGTAAATGCTAACGCCTTGTGAAGCACGCTGGGGGGAGGGGGGTGACCAAGCCTACTACAGTGGCAGTGGTTTCACTGTGAACATATTATAGAGTTTGTATGGTAACATTTTTCATTTTAAAACACAGTTGTTCAGTAACATGGATGGACCTTGAAAATGTTAAGTGAAAGAAACAGTCCCCAAAGGCCACCTACTGCGTGACCCGTTTTCTGTGGGGCGTCTGGAAAGACAAAGGAGAAGCGGGGAGGCCTGGTCCCCTGGGTGTGCGGGTTGGGACAGAATAGAAGCTACCCAGTAGCGGTTCCGTTTGGGTCAAGAAAATGTTCACAAATGAGTGGTGGTGGCTGCACAAGTGTGAATCCACCAAAACCACCAAAGTTCACACCTTTACAGGTGAATTTTATGGTGTGTGAGTTGTATCTCAATAAAGCGATTATTTTATAAACACTGTTGAATTTCCCTTTAAAAGAGTCCACAGAGCTCACCTCCCTCTCTAGATGTGGTTCTCTCTGTTCGCACCCAGGTGCTCATGCTGCCCCTCCCTCCATGGCCTTCCATGGCTGATGCGAATGATAAATCCAAGACTTGGCCCTTTTCAAAGCCTGGGAGTAGGAGGCCCAGGGGACGTGGATGTGCAGAACGAAGAGTGAGGACAGGCCCCTTCGCCAGGCATTGGGGGGGGGGGACTGGAGAAAGAGGGGCAGATGGGATGGGCAGCAAGGCCCCTGAATCTCCGAGATGGAAACACGAGCAGGTGCTCCCTCACGGGGAGAGGACCGATGCGGCCTGTTCTCCCGCACACAGAACGCAGGGCTCACCCACTCACTGCACGCCATGCCCAGGGCCGCTGCCGCTGCCGCCGCCAGGCCTGGCTGCCCTGCACTCATCCGCGTGGCGCTCAGAAGCACCTTTCAGTGGAGCCTCGCCTTCCAGAAAGCCCAGCTTTTGTTGCTTCCATTATGCTCCCTGCCCTCCCGCCCCCCTGGCCTTCTGATGAGGTCCCACCGCACGCTGGGCCTGTGGTTCCTGCCCCGTAAGGAGTCTCATTGTAAAAACCCTCCTTCCTCCGCTTTCCACACCTGCTCAGCACTTTCCTTTTTCTGCCGTGTTTTTACGTCAATCACTAGATCAGAGGTCCTCAAACTTTTTAAACGCGGCCAGTTCGCTGTCCCTCAGACATTCCACACATGCGCACAGCGGACCCGGGACGAGTCGGCTGCTAAGCAGGACAGGCAGTGGCGGCAAAAACACCCGGCGGGCCGGATAAATGTTTTCGGCGGGCGGCATGTGGCCCGAGGGCCGTAGTTTGAGGACCCCTGCACTAGATGGATCATTTTTAGGGTTTCTAACTGGTTCTTTTAAAATATGATCTTGTTTGATTTCTGCCAGTTGTTAATTTCTGATCCTTTTTCATGGATGCTGTTCCACCATCTACTTCTTCAGGGTTCCTAAACATGTACTTAAAGCTCTTTTCAGAATGCTCTGCTGTTTTTTCGTTTTGTTTTTTAATATATTTTTATTGATTTCAGAGAGGAAGGAAGAGGGAGAGATAGAAACATCAATGATGAGAGAGAATCATGGATTGGCTGCCTCCTGCATGTCCCCCACTGGGAAGGGAGCCTGTAATTCAGGCATGTGCCCTTGACTAGAATTGAACCTGGGACCCTTCAGTCCGCAGGCCGACTCTCCATCCACTGAGCCACACTGGCCAGGGCTGCTCTGCCGTTTTGATTTTGTCTGGAGTCGATCCTCTTTAGGTTGCTGCTGTTTGATGGCCTGTAGCATTTGGCTTATGCGTGTGGATTGGAATCTGTGGTCTGTGGGCTCCTGGGAGGTGGGGATTCTCTCTCCTCCCTCCTCCCTCCTGCTGAGGCCTTGACCCGCAGCGGGTCACATGGTCTCGGCCTGAGCAGCCCAGAGGCAGGGCCGCAGGGCCCAGCTGGGCTCCCAGTCAGGGGCTCAGTGTGTTCTCCAGGCTGCTTGGTCCCGAGCACAGGGCCCGGCTCCGAGCAGGATCCACCTGCTTTGGGCCAGAGAGGAGCCAGCTGTTCTGTTGTTCCAAGTGCCCTCGAATTCTTCCTTTTCTCCTTCATTCTTTAACATTTTTGATTTAATTTTTTAAAATACATTGTGATTGATTTCAGAGAGGAAGGGAGAGGGAGAGAGAGAAACATCAATGAGGAGAGAGAATCATCCATCTGCTGCCTCCTGCACGTCCCACACTGGGGATGGAGCCCGCAACCCGGGCCTGTGCCCTGACCGGGAATTGAACTGTGACCTCCTGGTCATAGGTCGCTGCCCAGCCCCTGAGCCAGCTGCTGGGCTCTCCTCTGATCCTTTGCCTGTCCTTGGGGTGATGACCTCTGTGTGGCGCGGAGGCTGCAGAGGACGGACCTCTGTCACCAGCTCAGCAGGAGCCTGGGGCCGAGGCTCACAGGTCACAGGGTGACTGCAGAGGTCAGTGGTACTTTCTAAGAGGCTCAAGCTGCTCGCACCCCTCGAGCAGACGTGTGCGACCGGGCACGCTTCATTGCGAGGTGCCTGCAGGTGAAGCGAGATCCTCGGGGGAGGGCGTCCCGGGGCATCTCACACTCGCTTCTCTTGGTTCCTCTCGTTTTACCGCTGGTAGAGCATCTAACGGTGCCCACTCCCTTCATTGGGTGTTTTTGTTCAAATAACAGTTAAAGGGAGTTTGAATGAAAAAATTACCAATTTTCCAGAGAAGTTATGTATGTCCTGTATATCACCGTAGTATATATTAGATAGTTATATAACTTTAATGTATTTCTGTAAGTAATATCACATGTATTACATATTTATAAATCATCTATATTATAAAAATATATTTACATACATATGTAATGTGCCTTTTCTGGCAAAAAGGGCATGATATATTCCTATTATATGATACTTTAAGGTTTTAAGTAGATTTAAGTTTTAGAGGTATTTAGAAGTATTTGTAGATTAGGGCTGAATGAACTCTTACTTTTTAAAAATAGTGTAACTAAAAATAAAATACTTCAAAAAATAAAACCAAAAGTTAAATATAAAGTGGAAAATAAAAATTTAAAGACTCATATTTTTAAAAAAATTAACCTTTTCCAACCTCACCCAATGCAGTCTTGTAGTCTTTCATCGCACACCTCAGTGTCTCTGTCTGTAAGGTGGGGTTGATAACAAATCCCAAGGGATTTTATTTTTATACAGCATTTCTTGAGCACTTAAACACAATTTCTTAAATGTATCAGAACTCAGCAGGTACTCTATGGACCGCCAGGCTGCTTTTAAAACTTTATCGATAAGTTTTAACTTATTAAACTTTATCAATAAGCCACAGTGGGTTGGGACTAGGAATTGTAGCTTGGGTATTAATACACCACTCACACATACTCTAAATGGGGTTTTTAATGGGAGTTAGGAAAACACTAATAATGAGCACTGACACGTAGCCGTCTCTGGGTGGTGCACCCCCGTGTGCCACATCTCCCATCACAAAAGCCCTGCAGGGAGCCCACCCTGTGTTCTCGAACAGCTGCGTTCCCTCTTGAGCAAAGACTCCATGCACTTCCGTGGGCACCAGCACTGGAACTGCCAGCTTTACACACCGACTCCCTCCCCTCAGAGCCAAGTCATTCCTGGTAACAGCACCGCCAGGAATAAAGCTCTTTCTGTTAGAGTTCAGCTGAAACCGGGTCTGATGACCCGCGTGGCTCGTGGGAAGCCTCGCCCAGACAGCGCCTGCCCTATGGGCATCAGGGTGCGCGCAGGAACCAAAACAACACGCAACAGCTTGAGTCTCTAGAGAAGCATAAAGGAGCAGAGCGCCAGCACACGGGACGCCACTCCTACAGACGCTTTTCTGCGAGTCTCCGCACTTTGGTGTTGAGAAAGACCAGATAGAGGTCCATTGAAGGCTCCGTCCCCATGGCACGGGTTCAACACCTCAGGCTTCCGGCTGAAAAGCCTCCTTATGCAGCTCTGCCTGTGCAGCAGCAAGAGCTGGCGGGGGACAAAGCCCAGCAGGAGCACAGAAGCCCATCGCCGGCCAGAGAGAAATTATCTCCAGGCTGGAACAAAGTGATGACGGAAATAAAGAGGCTTTGTCCCATGCAGCTCCCCGATCCCATTCCTTAGCTTCGGGTATTTCAAAGATGCAGGCTTTTTGCTACATCACAGGGTGGGCAGGGTGAGAGGCCCCCGGGGCCTGCATGGGGAATATCCTGCGGGAATATGTTCTGCAGCCAATTTTTGGGGGGTTGGAGGGGGAGCAATTGAAAACATGCAAAGAGGCCCTGGCCGGGCGCTCAGTTGGTTGGAGCCTCGTCTGGATACACCAAGCTTGCGGGTTCCATCCCTGGTCAGGCACAGACAAGACTCAACCAATAAATGCATGAATCAGTGGAGCAACACATCAATGTTTCTCTCTCTCAAATCAATCAATAAATTAAAAAAACCCCAAAAGAACATCCAAACAAAGAAACATCCCTAAAATGTACAAAACTTGCTATGGAAACGCACCTCGGGTGAGTGGGAGACTTAGAGGCTGTCCTGTTCTGCAGCACAAACGCCGCCCGCGCCGCCCCCGTTAATGATGGGCTATTGGTCAGCGTGGGGTCCGGGCCTGTCCGTGCGGCCTCGTGGCTCCATCTGGGAGGCTGTGCTCCAAGCACCGGGGATCCGGCCGCGC
>NW_005353666.1:836689-869389 GCF_000412655.1 Myotis brandtii | reverse complement strand
CGCCGCGGGAGCCCAGGTCCGGGTTCAATGAGGCCCCCTCCTCCCGCTCGGGACTCGTGGCTTTCAGACTTCACGGTGGTGCGAGCCCCTCCACCCGGTGGGAACTGATGCAGCCTCCCCTGGTGCCCTCGTCGCCGCGGGAGCCCAGGTCCGGGTTCAATGAGGCCCCCCCCTCCCGCTCGGGACTCGTGGCTTTCAGACTTCACGGTGGTGCGAGCCCCTCCACCCGGTGGGAACTGATGCAGCCTCCCCTGCCGGTGCCCTCGGGGTGCCGGCAGCCCCACCTGCGGGGCTTCTGCTGCTGTGGGCTGTGCCCGAGCCTGTTCAGGGTCGGGAGGCCGCGCCGGGGTGCTGGTAGGTCAGGTCTGTCACATGCGTTTCCACGGGCGGTATTCTCACCAAGGATGGGGTCACCGGCTGTGACCCCACTGTCAGGCAGCGAGCATCTGTCCATGCTGGGGTGCAGGTGGCCAGCGTGCACACTGATGTGCCGGGTTCCTCGGACCGACCCCTCACCTTCCGTGGTTTTCTGGGCTCCATGCTGTGAGGACGTTGGTGCGCAGTGGGCGGCAGTTCAGGGTCATGTTGTCTTTGAGAAGAATGAGTGCATTATTCTTGTCTCTGGTTTGGAGAGTTCGGATGTAAAATATGATCGTGGCACATAGTTGTGTTCCGTCTGAATGGGCCTATTTATCATTGTTTGAGAGGTTTGCCATGTCTGGTTGGGAAAAGGACTATCTTTTCAGTTCAGTAATAGATACTGAGGTTCACTCTGTGGGATTTTAAGTCGAGTTGGTGCTTTAAAAATCCTGATTTCCCGAGCGCTGGCTGCAGGCACCCAGGTGAGTTCCTCTCTGTCCTCTGACATGCGGCCTTTCTGGGGTGACACTGGCCTGCCGTTGCCAGAGCCCCTTTTCTGGGAGTTACTCTGCAGGTGAAAAGTTGCTGAAGCAAAACGAAAGTTGAAGAACTTTTTCATTTTGTAGGTTTTCCTTCCTCCGCCCTTATACCTGAACATTCCTGTTTTTAGAAATGACCTCCAGGATTTTATTAGAAGGCTTTCCTAATGAAATGAGTTGCTGTTTTTGAATGTCCACGTGCTGTTTTCTTAGGTTTTTCACTACCTCGCATATATATTTGTGTAATCTCTCTGCGTGTGTGTGTGAGAGTATAGTTGTGGTTTGTTTCCTTTTCTGGGAGGTACAGTGATCAGTATCTATTATCAACTCTTACAGCTGCATTGATCATTTACGATTGGTGGTTTCAGGCAGCCTCCACAACCGCTGGTAATTCTGTGGTTTCTGTTTAGGATGATGATGAGCTTGGCTTTTGGATTACGTTCACTTTTTAAGAAAATCAGAATATGTTTTAGAATCAACCTGGTTATGTTTGCTTTTCCCTTTGCATTTGTATTTGGATGTATAGGGAGGGCTTCCGAAAGAAGCAGGTAATCTTTGATCAATGCGTATTTTTCAACCCCTCTGCAGCTGGATCCTAGATTCTTTTGGAATTTTCAAATGAATTGATGACCTAAACTCAGTGTTGACATATTATCACCAGGAGATGGATTTTAAGCTGAATTAATGTCTTGGTTATTGTGGAAAATGATAGCTCATAGCACAAGCTTCTCGAAGCTATTTAGTCCTGTCCTTCTCTGTTAGTGACGTTAAGGTTGTATTTCTGTTTGGGCTTTCTGATGCTTTAGTGGGGGAGAGTGCTTCTTGCTAATTGTCACTTCCCATCGTCTCCCGGGGCCTCTGAGTGTGCCCTCAGGTCTCGTGCCCTGTGGTGGTCCATTGCTTATCTTAGACCTGTCCTGTGCTACAGCCACTGGTTCCTCTGTCTCCATCCCTGGTTATCTATGAAGGCAAGAGCTGAGAGCGCTGTTTTTAAAAATGTCCTTATGTCTGTCATATGGAAGGTGCCCAATAAACATAGTGTGGAGAGAATATTGAATATCGCGTTCTTTGTGTCCTGACAAGACGTGGGATGTATGCTTTCAGAAAACAGTGACATTGTCTGCTAGGTTATTAAGTATTAAAGACTATGTTTTCAAGTCTCATTCTTTTGTATAAAGATTAAACTAAATGCAATAGCTATGCTAGGTGGTTGACCACTTTGCTTCATGAGATATTTCTTAAAGTCATTTCTTTTGTTTATTGTTTCTTGAGTTCGTTGCCTTCTTTTTTCAGTGGTGAGAAAAATAACCTAGAATTACATATGCTTTACTAAAGGTGAATATTTTAATACTTTTTTAATACTTTGAAAAATACTTTTTATTAATACTTCTAAGAATAACTAGTTGTTTTAATACTCTGATTCGTCTTGAGAAGTGATGTGGTGATTTGTATCCCCCAGAGGGTGTGTGAAGAATGACTCCTGGCTTGTCGGCAGAGGGGGCGTGGGAAGGCACTGGGTGAGGGAGTGATCAATTGCATAACTTAGAGCGAAGCCTGTGTTCCGGACTGTGCTCAGGTGGCAACTCTTCGTGATCTTACGACTTAACTATCTTAAAAACAACAGTTGTATTATTATTATACACTCGTACTTGGGAAGGTCTTTTTTTCTGGTGATTAATGTATAATGAGATAGTTGCCAATGGTGTGTATTCATAGGCATATCTGTTCCTTTTTTGGTTTGTTTTTATAACTTGAACCTCGGTGGTGATTATAAACTTTATTTCCTGGAATAACTGGTTAAGGTTTATATTTGTATGGGTGTGTGCTTGAATCTGAGGTAAAGACCTTGTCTAACATTGTTTAGTTATCTTAAATTAAAACTGTATCTAGACTAGCTTCAATCTGCTATCTTCCTGCCAGTGAATAACTTTATTTGGTGCAGTTTATAGACTTAATGGCATGTAAAGGCTGTAACTATAGGCTTTTCTAGAAGCATTAAGTTTTGCATGTGGTTAATGGCAGAATACTCATAGAAGCAGTCCTTTCAGATTCTCGAAAAAATATGACTCACAGAAGCTCAGGATATGGTTCCAAATTGGCGGGAACCGTAAGAAAACAGGGTTTCTGGTTTTGTTCTGGGGGATTTAATTGAGCAATGGTAGTGTGTAAAACATTATTACTCAGTGTTGGTGGTTAATTTGTTTATAAATGGTTTTACCAGACTTGAACCCTGGCATAATGTCAGAAAATGCCAGCAAGTATTATAGCAATTATTTTGATATAAACTTGTTTACCTTTATTATAAAGAAAATGGCTATGCAAATAATGTGTGTGGAACATAAAGTTAAACTTACCTCTTACTTGAAAGTTATTTTCAGGTTAGATAGAGTGTTGGTTCTGTCTTGAGTTGTTTTAGGATGTGGGCATTCATCTTGAAGATGCCCAGGACTGGGCGGAAATTTCTTGACCTACATTTACACTCGTAAGTTAGGTAATAAGCAGTGTGCCAGGCCCTGCAGACCCTGTGACCAGGTCCGAGCTGCCCCGCCTGGGGCTGACCCTGACCCTCTGGCAGGGCCTGGAAGTCATGGGTGGGTGTCTGGTCCCGGGTAGAGGGACAGAGGGCAGGCATGTTGTCGAAGCTGGACCGTCTCTATGCTGGAGCAGAAGCTTTTTCTGAGCATTTCTAGCCTGTGCGATGGCCGACGACGCAGGCTGGAGAGCCGGGACGGTGGCGGTTTGCTTGGCTCAGTCATCGGGGCGGGGTTTTGTTCTAGCGCCGTGAAAATAGAACGCCTCCCTCGTGTCTTGGCATGCGGGACTGACCAAAACCATTGTGATTTAACTTGTGATTTAACTTAGAAAGTGGTGATTTGATCAGCAAAAGTGAGCAGGTGCACAGGCTGATGGTTTGTAAACCAGGGAGTGTGTTCCCAGGGAAGGGGGCTCCTACAGACGGGACAAGCGAGGTTTCACACCCACACGCTGCAGTGTGTCGTGAATGAACGGATCTAGAGGAGCTGAGATTGGAGAGTTTACTCTGACTGGAAAACAGCCACAATTCCTGCACTTTCACTCAGAAGACGTTTATGTTACATCAGTGTTGAGCAGGTTGAGTTGTGTTGCTTACAGAAGATAAGACAGGAGCTTTTGCTGTGCTCAGTGGCGTGGTGGTGTTTGTAGGCTCAGCACCCAGCATGCCTGGTTTCCTGAATGTTGTCGTAGAGCCAGGGCGACCCGATGGAGGGGTAGGCCTGCCAGGACCAGAGGCGCTGGGATCCTCTCCACGACGCTAGGTGTGAGCAGGTGAGCTGGTAACTGCTGTTCTTTTCAGTTTCTGGAGTTCTGAGCTTCCTACGTTGACTGGTGCCGCTCGTGCCCGGGGGGCGTAGGCGGACTGGACCAGGCCATCCCCCGAGCGTCAGGCATGTCCCTCCCGTGTGGAAAGCCATCTTCCAGGAGGACCCATAGGGAAAACGGTGTGACAGGCTGTTTCCAAATGAGGTTTTGTCCTGCTTCACAGGCTCCACCTGAAGGGCTCATTGTTTCTCTTAGTAAGAGAGAGTGTGACCCCCAATTAGGACCCATGAGAAAGCGCTCCTCTGCTCCTGGTGTTGGTAAGAGCAGTCCCGTTGGCTGGTTTTATTCAGAAGCACAGCTTCTTTCTCTGGTGCTTGGGTTCGTACATGTCCTGTTGACAGGACAATCGGCTCTTTGCAGTTTAAACCAGTTCGTTCCTTCCCAAACTGCACTTTCTCTTTCTCCGTATTTCTGCTAGTGGTGCTCTCCATGGTGACCGACCTTTCACAGGAGAACCGACACAACGGCTACGTTACAGTTTCTGTTCATGCCACTGTGACCGGCTTCGGTGCTGAGACCTCCGACTGCTCTGAGTCCAGTTCCCTGTGTTTAGGACAGGAGACGGGCACTAGGTGACCCCTGTTCGCCACGCCTGGGTGTTTAAGAGCCGTGGTTCTTAAAATGCGTCACGTCTGCCGTACATGCGTGCCTAGGGTAAGGTCTCTACGTTGGGAAGTGGTCTTTCCAGTCTGTTACTTTTAGGTGGATGTAGATATTGTTAACTGAGTCAGTTTCCCAGGTAAATGTGGGTTCCCGGAGTAAGTGCTCCTTCACCCACAGCTTGGCGTTGCTCGCCTGCTTTTCCTGGAGAGATCGTAGGACTTGGCCCTCGTGAGTGAAAGGTGAAAAGAAGAATCATGTATTTGTTTCATCAAAGATACTCTCAGGTGAGAGTGTGCGTGCGTGGCCATGAGAAACGCTGCTGGTACAGGGTGGTGCTGCTGCCTCATCTGTGCTAATTCCTGTGCTGTCAGCCTCACCCATCCTTACCCTGACCGTCAGCACAAATGCCAACACAGCAGGAGAGCCGTGCTGTCTGGCCTTAGTGTGGAGGGTTTAACCTCGCAGTGGCCTGAGGGTCCAAGGGAACCCGAGGATTCGTGGGCTACAGTGTGTGAGCTGCTGCCCAGAATACTTAGCGATGGGTTTGAAGAATTTTGGTTTGAGCAGGTTGAAAACAAATATTCTAATGTAGATATTAGAGTCTATATTTTATGATGTTTTCCATCTAGGGTATGAAGCTAACATTTTAATATTATGAGGAAAGGTAGATTTCAATGTTATTAATTTGGTGTTTCACATATTGCTACATATCTGATTGTTTTTTACATTTGTGAGCACCTATTTTGATTTTTGCTAATCAAGCATTTACATTTTATTGTTGGAGAACACTGGTCACAGCCTAGTGAGAGTGGTGACCGTGCAGCTGTACTGCTCTGACCGGCTCCGGGTAGAACGGCGGCCACTCCTGCCCGTGGGTCAGTTCTAGTCGAGAACAGTGTGCCCAGTGTGCCCACGTGGGTGTGGGCGGCTATGCTGTTGGATGTGGGCTTGTCTGGCACTTGCCTGTCCTTTCGTCCCCTTCCCAAGAGTAAGCTGTCGATTTTGCCGACTGCTCACTGTGTAAGGGTGTCTTTTTTATATTGTTTTTGGTTATATTTCCCCTCAGCTTTATTATATTTCCTGAGAGAAAGATAGACACATACCCATAGTCTTTATGTTCTAAAACCTGCATGTATAAGACAGAATTTTAATACTTCAAAATAATACGTGGATATATTTTTAAAATGCATGTAGTAAAAACAAAATGTTAGAATATTGAGTTTATGTTTAAGATGAACAAATCTTCAGATTAATTTAGCTACTCAGTGGCAACTTGTTTTGTAACAAATGTGTTATTCATGTCTAGGTGCAAGTTCATTTTGAATTTTTGGTGATCATTTCCTTTTTGTAGATAACATTACTAAATTATTTTGTGATTTCAGTCACTTAGTGAAATGTGTTTATTAATAAACATATTGTTTTAATTTATCAGGATAATAAAATACAGATAAGAAATCTTGCTGAATAAGTGAATTGATGAAGGACTCACTCCTCTGTAGGCCAGCTAAGCTTCTTTTTCAGGAGGAGGAGCCGGCCAGGAGTACCATGGACAGTGTTTCTACCACATTGAATGTTTAGGTCTTGAATATTTAAAATGTGTTTTTAATTTAAGTTTGGCAAAGGTAACCATGTTGAGTTCATGGTGCCGTTGATATGTTTTATGCCAAACTTGCTGATTTCAATTTTAAAAAATTATTTTCATTATTACCATTTTGAAATTACTACTTTGGGAATGTCAAGGACACTAGAATTATGATCAGTATATCTGGAGAAGCATGAAAAACATGTTATGTTTACTTCACTGTAGTAAGATAATATATTTTAAAATTTATTTTTTTTCTATTATGAAAATAACTGGAGGCCCGGTGCATGGATTCATGCACATTGAAAGGAAACTAATGAGAAGGTGGCCAGCGGGGCGGGACTGGGCGAGATGGGCCAGACACGCCCTGGAGCCAACTTCCTGCGGTCCCTCCCCAGCCGGCCACACCTGGAGCATCGTTGGGGTTTGAAGGGCGTCTGCGGAGTGAGCGGGGTCCCTCCAGCAGGTGGGGTCCCTTGGCCTGGCGTGTGGAGATCAAGCCGAAACCAGCAGTCCGACATCCCCAAGGGGTCCTGGAGTGCAAGAGGGCACTCTGCAAAGTTGCTGTCTCTCGGCAGCTCCTGTGTTGAGCGTCTGCCCCCTGGTGGTCATTGCGTGTCATGTCGGCCGGTTGCTTAGGCTTTTATATATATAGGTATGCTTATTTTAGAATATTTGGAAAATGCTTGAAGTCTGCATGTATGTTTAGTTGTGTCTGGTTATTAATTATTTGTGCTTTAACCATTACTGAGTTACATCTGTCAGGAAATCAGTTTTTAAAAGCTACTTAGGTTATTCTGCCTAGTTGGTGTGGCTCACTGGTTGTGTGTCGACCTTATGAACCAGGAGATCATGGTTTGATTCCTGGTCAGGGCACATGCCCAAGTTTCGGGCTCAATCCTCAGTAGGGGGCATGCAGGAGGCAGCCAGTCAATGATTCTCTGTCATCATTGATGTTTCTATCTCTCCCTCCCTCTCTAAAATCAATAAAAATTGCCCTGGCCGGCTTGGCTCAGTGGATAGAGTGTCAGCCTGCGGACTGAGGGGTCCTGGGTTCGATTCTGGCCAAGGGCACATGCCTGGGTTGCGGGCTCCATCCCCAGTGGGGGGTGTGCAGGAGGCAGCCGATCAGTGATTCTCTCTCATCATTGATGTTTCTCCCTCTCTCTTCCTCTGTGAAATCAATAAAGAAATATATATTTAAAAAAAATAAAATAAAATCAATAAAAATTTATAAAACATGTTTAAAAAATATAAAAGCTATTGAGGTTATCCTGATCATAAATTTCAGACTTAACATTTTGTGAGTGCGTACATATTACCTGTATCTGATGTTAGTGTAAATGCTTTGTGTGCATCATCTGTTAGTTCTTGTAGCGATCCTGTGCGGCTTGCTGCTTGTGCTCTTTTCATTTTTGGAAGAAGAAACCAAGGCACAAGGAGGCAGATGACTTGCTGGAGGGTGTGCAGAGGTGAGGGATGGGCAGTCTGACTGCAGCTTTCTCCTAAGCCACTGAGTGTGTAGAATTAGAAAACTTAAAACCACTGCAATGGAAGTTTCATGGGAAAAATTTGTAGGGTAATTTAGTGTCGTTTTCAGGAAGAACCACACGCATGATAAGAGTCATGGGGATCGCTTTCGCTTCTTGGCCTTTGGACTAAGATCAAGTGAAATGTAAGGGTAATGGGACCTGCTCAGTTATGTTTACACCATGTGTCATGTGCATATGTGTGTAGATCTTGTGCATCCATATGTTCATGAGGGGTGATTTCCATCCTGACCTGTTAGAGCCCTGTTGTTATAACTTCATCTTTCATATTGGAGAAGAGGATTCTGGTTCTCTCTCAGCATGGTGCATGCTCTGATTTCGTTTCCGACCACGCACACTGGCAGCCAGAAGCTGGAATAGAAGTGAAGGTCTGAGGGGTGCTTGGTGGCTTCACTGATAGCTGTCCAGTGCCCGCGGGAAGGAAGCAGGCAGGACCGCCCAGGTGCTGGCCTGGGGGTTCACACCCTTTCGGATGGCACGGCTGTGATGCTGAGTTTTGGAGTGCAGGCCTTGTGTCTACCCAAGGGACCATTTCATCGAGTCCCTTTCCCTGTCGAGTTGTAGCCCTTTAAAATTAAACAACTAAACTTACTTGTTCTTATCACTTCTAGGGCTCACTTAATTTTTAATTCCATAAAGTTTTTTAAAATATATTTTTATTGATTTTGGAGAGGAAGGGAGAGGGAGAGAGAGATAGAAACATCAGTGATGAGAGAGAATCATGGATTGGCTGCCTCCTGCACAACCCCTACTGGGGATCGAGCCCACAACCTGGGCACATGCCCTGACCGGGAATCGAACCGTGACCTCCCAGTTCACAGGTCGATGTTCAACCACTGAGCCACGCTGGTTGGGCAAATTCCATAAAGTTTGCTTACATATTAGCTATGACTTTCCCCCAGGTAATGTTTGAATTTCAGCAGATAATTCCTTGATTGTTACTAACAGTTCCTTAACGTCTATTGAGTAAAACTTTGCCATTCCCAAACAAAAAAGGGGATTTTTAGACAAAATGGCAGTTTTAGGGAACACCCTAGTACAGCGGTCGCCAACCAGTGGTCCTCTGACCACTGGTGGTTCGTGAGGTCCGAGAGGTTGGCGACGGCTGGCCTAGTAGCCCTTCTGAGAGTATACAAGTTCACTTCTCTGCTCATGAGTCTGTTTCCTCTTGTAAGAAACAGTGAACCTGGAGGACGTTTCCAGGTGGGAAGTGAAGAACCAGAGCCCCTGCCTCTGGGTGTCGAGCTGCGTGTTAGCACAGCCACATTTGTGGTGACAGGGACCCAGTGCTCACTGCGAGGTACAGGGCGGGGTGTAAGGCGGGGTGTAGGACAGTAGAAGGTGTACCTTCCGTTTCTCACCCCGTGCTCCTCACTTCTATCAGCTTGATGTAGCATATGCTGTATGTTCTTATGGCTCATATTCTAGCATAAAATATAATTTAAAAAGTTATTTATTTATTTTTTACCAAGTGGCACCCAAACCACCAAATGTTTTGTGTTTGTGATTTGCACAGCTTCTGAGTGAGCTTCTGATGCTTCCGGATGCATTTTATTCGTGTAATGACATTTTTAGACATGTTACCTTTAGTATGTGATTACAAATGCGTGTGATTGGTATCACCAGCTTGATTCTTGGGAAACATTGTCAATTTTACATTAAATCTATATATAAAAAGTCAGCGACCATAACGACTGGAACGACCGGTTGCTATGACGCCCACTGGCCAGTGAACCGGCTGGATCAGGGGGTGGGGCCAGCCAGCCAACCAACCTCCCGAGACCCTCCCCCTGCCCAGCCCAATGGGCCCCCATTGGGGTGGGCCAGCCGGACCCCACCTGTGCACAAATTCATGCACCAGGCCTCTAGTAAGTATATAAGTTCTTTGGTTTATCTCTTATCTCTCCACCCCTACATGGAGATAAGTCAGTTTCTTCCATGCCTCCATGCTTTGGATTAATCATATCTTAAGTTTGGTTATGGATGGTGTTACCCTGCCAGCCCTGACCCTGATCACCCCCCCACCCCAATAGGGGGTGGGGCCAGCAGGCCAACCTCCTTTGGCCCCTTCCCCCAGTCAGCTCCACCCTTGTTTGCCCCCCCCACTCCGATCAGGGGCAGGGCCAGCCGGCCAACCACCTATGGCCCCTCCCCCTGGCCACTGGCCCCTGATCAGCCTCCCCACCTCATTCAGGGGCGGGGCCGGCTGGCCCACCGCCCACAGCCCCTCCCCATGGCCGGCCCTGTCCCCAATCAGTCCCCCAACCCCAATCAGGGGCGGGCCCTGCCAGCCAATCGCCCACGGCCCCTCCCCCCAGCTGGCCCAGCCCTGATCAGGCCCTGATCAGGGGG
The DNA here is from genome assembly GCF_000412655.1 of Myotis brandtii. Lineage (NCBI taxonomy): Eukaryota > Metazoa > Chordata > Mammalia > Chiroptera > Vespertilionidae > Myotis > Myotis brandtii. Next base: position 859,043 of record NW_005353666.1, on the reverse strand, counting down.
TCCAGCTGGCCAACCTCCCGCCATCTCCTTCCAACAGGCCCAGCCCCGATCTGCCCTAATTGGGGCCAGGCCAGCGGGAACCTACCCGTGCACAAATTTGTGCACTGGGCCTCTAGTACAATGATAATTCTTGTTTGCTTCTATGAACTGCTCTCTGTGAGCAGAAGTTTTGAACATAGTTTAGCACCCATCTCCTGGGCTCAGTGGTATGAGAAATAGCTTCTGTTGCATGTCTGGTTTTGTTGTCCTTTGGTGGCTTAGCCCTGTGCTGATGCAGGAGCCGTTCACTCGCTACTATTTACTGAGTGGGTGGTGTGTAGAGGCTGTGAGGGACTGGCCGACAGCAGTGGGATCGCGGGGCAGCAGTGAACAGACTTGCTGCGACAATGGCCCGTTGTGCCCCAAGAAGAGAGCCTAGGAGGCCCTCGCTCAACAACGCTGGCCGAGGGCAGGCCGAGGTCGAACCTGGCCCTCCTCTCCGTCTCCATTTCCAAGGTCACTCCTTGGTAATCGCCTGCTCCATGCCAGTCGCTGTGTACGTGCTGGGCGTGCAACATGTAATGGACACACGGGCCTTTTCTCAAACAGCCCCCGTTCTAGTATGGAAGACAGATGGAAGGACTGTCGACGGTGTGGGAAGTGCTGTGTTTGGGTGCTGGGTAGGCATGATGAGAGGGAGGCAGTGGCATAGAAGTGAAACGGGGTGGGGGTGGGAGCATTCCTGCTCCAGATCTGGAGGGAGGGTTGAAGAGAAAGTGCCACCTGCTAACACCTGACTCATTCATCCCAGCCCTTCTTGCTTCCAGTCCCACCACCCGACTGAACTGCTTTTCTGGGAAGCAGCCTTGATTTTCTAAGTGCCACAATCAGCTGCCCATTGTAGGACCTTTTTTCTTTGTGATGGTCTTAGTCTATTTCTGTTCTTCCCTCACCTCCTTGGTTGGCTCCATTTTGCTCACCTCTCTTGGCAGTTTAAGTCGTGCCTATTTTAATGTTGGAGTCAGTCCTCTACTGTTTTTTTTTTTTTTTTTTTTCCAATAAAAAAGTGCCTGAATTACGTGTGGGACCATCATCCTGAGCTCAAGGAGGCAGATGGATGTGGACTGTAGCCGACATGGTATACTTACCCATATACTCATTTAGAACTAAAACCCTGCTGCTGTCCCGGTCACAGGGTGCTCTGCAGAAGGGAGCCGTGGAGGCCTGAGTTCTGGCGGCTTCCTCTGGTGTCACCCTCTCTATCTCCTCCTCTGCCGGACGCCTGCCTGGGTCCAGAGGCTGGTCCATCACGGTGCTGTGTGTTGCTGTCCTCACAGAATGTGCACCGTGTGTTTTCTAGACCAGGTGACCGAGGTGACGGGCGATCTGCCGACGCCGGGTCTGGTTCTGCCCCTGAGGTAGGCTGGCAGCCAGTGGGTAGATGTTCCTCAGGGAATGCTGGGCTCTGGCGCTCGGTCCTCTGCCTTGATCATCCTCAGCCGTCTGCAGTAACGCGTTCACACATGGCCTACCAATAAAGCCCTAAAAACAAAGCCAAATTTGATTTTGGTGGCCAACCTGGGAGGGAGGAATTCAGGAACTGGAGTACGCGATGAGCAGGAGCCCCGGAGGGAACAGGATAAACTGGAGGCCCTTAGGAAGTGAGCACTTGGTAGCTGGCTTAGAGTTGGATTTGTTCAGAGCTCCAGCATTCCCTCTCAGAGTAGCCTGTGGGAACCTATTGGGCCTGCTGATCATGACCTTGATAGATCTCTTTGTTTCCAGTCTATTCTGTCCTGAAAGGTCCTGCTAATTCTCCAAGCTTTCCAGACTGCCAGCATGTTGTTGAGCAGTTCCTGCTTCTCCTCCCTGCTGTTTGGGAAGTAGAGCTAGCTGCACAGAGTCAAGGGCGTGATGATGATAAGAGAACCATTTTATTGGCCGGATTGAAGAAGGAGCCATTAATCCCCAAGGACACTGTCCAACGTGGGCTCCTGCCTGAAGCTGGAGCTCGTGGGGGACAAGGACCAGGCCGAGTCGTCCCTTTTGCTTTTTGAGTCTACAGAGGAGGCTGTGATGTGCACAGCAGGTCACTGATGATCATGTATCTTAAACTAATGAATGTTGATCAGTGAGGTCAGGGCTGTTATATATACACTGAGGGTCCATTTGAAATCTCTTGTTGAAGGCTTCAAAAGTCTGGCCCTACATTTCTTTAGAAATTGAGTATCTTATTTTAAAGCAAAATGTTATTAAATGGGTATAGCTCCTTGCAGATAGAGACGACTCGATAGCTCTTGGTGAAAGATGCCGCTGCCCAGGCGGTTAGAGCCTTTGGGTTAGCGTTTCAGTATCGGCTAACTTGGGAGACAAACCTCCTTGGGAGAGTGGATGCTTTTCCAGAGGAGCAGTAACTGACCTATTCTTACTCAAAAGGAGGCTAAAGGTACGTTTTAGTTTTAGCAGAGGCGATATGGAAAAACCTGTATTTTACTAAGATTGATGTGGATTAAAACTTGGTTCATGTTTTTTGAATGGAGCCCATAGAGTAAATTTGAAAGTCTCTTCCCCTTCCCATCGTGGCTATCCAGAGGTGTAGCCACTGCTAAGGATTTTTAGAAAAGATCTTTTAAGTGTTACTCGGTACTCTTAGAAATGAATGTGTATATTTTTGAATTTCATTTGCTAAAAATGGGACCATATGATGTATACTTTTTACCTGTTTTACTCAAGAAATTCTTCCATATGTGTGTATATGTGTGTGTACACATAACATTCTGTCTTACTTTCAATAGCTGAATAATGTTCCATGTCCTAATCGTGTCCTTACACACTACCCAGGAGGCCTCAGCTCTAAAGGCCTGCTTCCGTGGTGCTGCTGTGGGCGTTTCCAGGCCTGTCTTCCTTCATTTACCTATTTCCATGAGAGGTTTCTAGAAGTGGGATTGGAATCAAAAGGATCAAATTGAGAATCTTTGCTAGACTACCATGTGTTATTTAGAAAGCCGGTTACAGTTTATACCCCCACTGTCATGGCATGACCTTTAACCTAACACTGCATATTGCAAACTAAACTGTTTCCAGTCTGGCAGGTGAAAGAAAAGTCATTGGTTTCCAAATTCACTTTTCCTTGTTCGTCGTTGACGTGGAGCGTCTTTCAGGAATTTATGGCCATTCATTATACTTCCTTTTTATGTGAAGTATCTGTTTTTCTGCTGGAATATTTTTAAAATTTTTATTGATAGGTGAAAATGCGTTTAATAAAACATCATAGCCTGTGTGTATAACTGTTTTCTCCTAGTCATTTTGGTCTTTTAATTGTATGCTACAAGTGGATATATTTTATTGGTTCATTTGTTTCTTTATTTTTAAGGTACTAATTAAAAGACCAAGAGAGCACTTCTAAAACCTGAAATACCTTAACTGAGTTATAGCTGGTAGCTCGTACCTTTTTCTTTTTACTTCCTTTTACATGTAGTAAATACCTCATTTATCATCAGAGTTTGAACTGTCTTTTCTTAAATCAGGCTCAGATCTATTAAACTCTCTGGCACTAGGCTTATGGCATCAGAAGAGGTTTGCATGTAGATAGGTTTGTTTCTGAGGTCTTTCATCGTTGACTAATTTGGATATTTTGCTTTAAAGTCCCCAATTTTCAATATGGTTATAAAAATACTAAATTTTACTTAAACAATTTTATTTATTGAGAAGATTCTCAAAATGAACTACAGGGAAATATATATTGCAATGAAGGAACTTAAAAACTTCCCCCCAAAATCAGAGCATGAACTTTTTAAAAAGTTCCAAAATAAGTCATGAGCTTTGTAGAAATCAGCCTATAACTATAAACAGTTAAGGTTATCTGACTACTTAAAACTTCCTTCTAATTTATTTGGTATTTGTTATAGTGATAGGAGGTGTATTGTCTTCAGTTTGTTATTTCTACAAAGATCACAGTAAGGAAAATGAATTAGGTTAATAAGGATGCTTAGCAATTAAATAATAAGCGTTTTTGTTTTTTGCTCTATCTTACAGAACAGCGGTCGCCAACCTTTCGGACCTCACAGATCACCAGTGGTCCACGGACCACCGGTTGGTGACTGATGTTCCAAATGTTTCCTTAAACCAGTGGTCGCCAACCTTTTGGACCTCACGGACCACCAGTGGTGCATGGACCACCGGTTGGCGACCGCTGTTATAGAATCTTCCATGTGATTTGGGGAGAGGTGGAATATTGGAAGCCTCGTAAATGGCATTTTCAGGGGAATTACTCATGGTAAAAGTCATAAGTAGAACGGAGGAAGTATAAACTATATACTGTTTAACATACTCTGCCAACTGATTCTGCATTGTTAAGACAAGCAGTTATTATATGATTATTTTTTCTGTTTGGTTATTTGGTTGATGTGAGCCTGTCACTTGTAAAAGAAAAACACACAGTGCGGTACAGCTATATCTGCTCTCAGTTTAAGCTGTTTAATTTTAAAGACAAAAGTTACATTTTAGAACTTTTGTGTTGCTTTTGTCCTAGGGCAGTGGTCGGCAAACTGTGGCTCGCTCACCACATGCAGCTCTTTGACCCCTTCAGTGTGGCTCTTCCACAAAATGCCGACTTCTGTGCATGGGCCACGAAGTTTCAATGGCACTGTACGTGCGCGCCCACACATGGTATTTTGTGGAAGAGCCACACTGAAGGGGCCAAAGAGCCGCATGTGGCTCGAGAGCCACAGTTTGCCAACTGCAGCCCTGGGGGCCTGACTTGAAAAGCCCTGCTGTCCGGTCATCAGTGACGCCCCTGCAGCCACGGCCGGGCGCCCTTCCTTCCCTCTCACATGGACACCAGCAGCCCCCACCTCCTCCACGTGCCCCCGGTCCTTCCCGCCACGCCCCGCCTCGGTGAGATCTCTCTTTCTATGGTGTTAAGTGCTGATATGTTCCAGATCCCTATCTCTTGGCGTGGTCTTCGCCCTGCATTTGGCATGTCCAGAACTGGCCTCTGCTTTCCCCACCAGTCCCCTCTGCTTCGCCTGCAGTGCTCTCTGCCTTAGCGAGCATCTGGCCTTTCAGTCTTATCCGTTGTTTGTGCCCACAGCCGTGCCATTGTTCACTCGTGACTCATTTCTTTCCCTCAGACCTCATATCTAATCTGTCAGCCAGCTCTGGCAGCTCTCCCTTCAAAATATTTTCCCAGCCTGACCGCTTCTCCACACGGCCACTGCCCGCCGCTGGCCTGGGCCAGGCTCTCACCTGGGCTGTGAGGAACCTCTGACCTGGTTTCCCCCACGCCTGCCTTTGCCTCTCACGGTCTCTTTCTCACTCGGAGAAACACTTCTAAACCTTAAGTTAAATGTAATTTTCCTGCTCAAGCCAGAATGACGCCCTTTTCCCAGGATGTCTGATGCCATTTCCCCCCTTCTTCCTGCTCCAGCCACAGTGGTCTTGCCGTTCTCAGACTGCCCGCCCCCCCTGCTTGGAGGCGGCCCTCTCCTGTAGTTAGACCTTTGTCCAGGCAGTCCCTCCCTCTCTGTGTCTCAGGGACTTCGGGACCCTCTGCTGTTCAATTCCTGCGTCTCCCCATCTGTCATTACTGGTGCCTCCTCCTGCCAGATTATAAGTTCCATGAGAACAGGTACTATTTTGTTCATTATTTTCCCCACTGCCTAGAGTTAGGGATGAGGAGGGATGCTGGTGGTGATTTAATTGGGAATAAAAATGTTCCATCCCTGAGGCTTAATGTGTACTGTGTCTTCTTTGGTTACTAAATTATAGTTTTCATTTCTTTTTTTAATTCATTTTTTAAAAAACATTTATTCTAGATTGTTAATTCCCATATTCCTGAATGTTTAAATTTTTAATACAATTCAGAAGCGTCACTATGAAGTGAGCTTTATCTGAACCGATGGGGTCCTCGCTTTGATCTGTGGTGTTGGTTTCTGTTTTTCACTCCTGTGGACAGTCCTCTCCCTCTCCTTCCTTTCCTTCTCCTGAGAATGATTCCTGGAACATGTGGAGGACCTTGGTCCGAGAGAACTCCGGCTGCGCTTCCGTAGCAGTGTGGGGAGCTTTGATTGTCGGGGGGCACCTGGGGAAGGGTGCTCTCGCCTGGCAGTGGCTGGCAGCCTGCTTCCCTGAGTTTGAGTGACTCTCACGGTCACATCTCCCTGTGACTCAAGTGCTACCACCAGTCTGTCATTTCACTTAATTCCAGGTCAGCAAAGGATGTGTCATTATCTACATTTCCTGCAGTTGAATGAGGCCAGAAAGTTTAAGGAATGAATAGTTACAGACATAGTGAGCCAAAAGGCTTTTTCTGCCTTACCTTCCTCCTCCCCGTCTTCCTCTCAAGAAATAATTACTGACTTGAAGTTGGTAAATAGTAGTTGATTTATTTTAACTGCTCTGTAGTGTTCCGCTGTCCAGTTATTTATCTCGACTCTTATCTGGGGGATGATCAGGTCGCCTGTATTTTCCCACAGTTACAAGTGTGGGTTTCATGGACTCCCCTGTCCTGGTTCCTTCTGCAGGCGTGAAGTTTAGGGTGGATGCCTGCAAGGGTGATTTCTTGGTCGTGGGCCCTGCACAGATTCTGTTTTACCAGGTTCTCCCAAATGGGTCATTGAGAGGGTTATACCAGCTTACATTTCAAACTGCAGAATTTCCCACATCCCATATTGAGGAATACATTCATTTTTTCTAAGCTGGAATATGCAGAATAATAATTATTTATATTACCCTGATTTCAGTGAGTGAACATGTTTTCTTATGTTTATGGTCATTCTGATTTTATCTTTGAATTGCCTATTTATATATTTTGTCCATCTTTTTTTCCAGTGATTTTGTTTAGAAAAATTATTGTCTTTCTCTAGTTAACTTGTAGAAATTATTATAAATTTTGATTACTAGTCTTTTGTATATTACGTATTTTGCAGATGTGTTTTTGTTCATGGCTTTTCACTTTTTACAGTGTCTTTTGTCACATAGATTTTAAAACTTTTGAAATGTAGTTGGTTCATCTATTTTTTTCTCTTGTTTGATGGATGTTCCATGTTTTATTTTGAAAGTTTTACAGTTTGACTTTTTATACTTAGATATTTAGTCCAAATGCTTTTAACACATTGCGTACCGCATAGAAATCTCTAAGACATACGCCAGGGACCGCACGTTTTTGGGCAAACTGCACGTTATTTAAATCATCATAATGCACTTTAGGTGTTGTTTTTCAATAATTATAACATTTTTATTTACGAAAACAATTAAACAATTAAAGTTCCTAGTACTTTTTTAACGTATGGTACTGCGTAAAACATTTTCCTCTATGAAGAGGGACCAAACAAAATTTACCTAAGTATCTAGATTCAGTCCTTTTTCCATGGGCGTGAAAAACGAGAACACTCGTGAGCGGTCCTTAACAGATGGCGCGCAAAACACGAGAAAACTCCTGAGCGGTACGAAATGTGTTAATATGGCAGCACCTCCCTTGGTCCCCTGTCCAGCCTGATGCCCCGAGGGCCAGGTGCTGAGGAGCCCATCCCAGATGCTTGCTCACCTGGCTCCCTCTGGATCTCTTTTCTCAGACAAGCTTAGCGGGCCTTCAAGGCATGTTTGTCTTTTGTTGTCTGTCATGTAGTAGAAGGGTTACTGATGCTTTCGCCTGCCGTATTACCACGATGCTGGAACTGGCAGCCGTACAGCCTGTGTTTGTCCACCAGGGTAAGGGGAGGTGTTGTTCAATGGTTAAAAATGTGGCCTCTTGTTTCAAAATTGCCCGAGTAAGAGTTCCGTCCCCCGGGGATCAGCTTTGTGATTATGGTGACTTGATCTTCCTAAGGCCCAGTCTTCACCTTTAAGACAGGAACATAATAGCACTTGTCTCACAGGGTTGTTAGATTTGAAGTAGATGATGCATAAAAATCACTCAGCACAGTGAATCAAGATATGTTAGATAATCTTGCTGTTTGTGTTATCATTATTTGTTCTTTCTTTCTTTTCTCTCTCTGTCTCTCGTTTTGTTTGCCATAGCAGAACACCTTGCTTGTTCATGTCAGGACAAAAATTTATAACCACCTGCTTAACCTTGTATTAGTTGATGTCACTTGTGGGGGAAGGTAGATTTTTAGCAGTAGGTTTAGGCTTAGTATTGTGTGCTTTAGGTTGATTCTGCAGCCCATATCTTAAATTGAAAAAAATCTTATTTGTTGCTGTTTCTTATTTTATGTGCAATTATATCTAGAAATAGTAATCACTTCAAAAGTATACTTAAGTGAGACTTTATGAATAATAGTAACTTTATATACAAAAACAGCATCATTGACTTTGAGGTTTTTATTTCATGGAACCTAATCTTATCAATTTCTATCTCTTTGTCTTTGAGTTCCTGTCTATGATGTAGGTATTCCATTAATTATCTAAAGACTTTATTCAAGAATCTACCTTTTAGTCCATATATGTATGTGTTAGCTTGGGACATTTATTTAATACAGTAGGGCCTTGACTTAGGAGTGTCCCGACTAACGAGTTTTTTGAGATACCAGCTGTCTCTCGGCCGATTTTTTGCATTGAGTTGATAGAGTAATTTGAGTTAACGAGCTCCTTAACGAGCTCGGTCTCGGAACGAATTAAACTCGTAAGTCAAGGCCCCACTGTAGTGTGGAAGATTCTCCAATAGGGTTTGAAAGTATTATCTAGTGAACAGAATGCTATATAATAAAAGGCTAATATGCAAATTGTCCTGATCAGCAGTTCGACCAGGGAATGGGGCCGGCCAGCCAACCGCCAGCGTCCCCTCCCCCCAGCTGGCCCTGTCCCCGATCGCCCCCCACCCCCATCGGGGGTGGGGTCGGCCAGCCAACCTCCCATGTCCTCTTCCCCTGGCCGGCCTGGCCTGATTGGACCCAATCGGGGCTGGCCGGTCGGACCCCACCCGTGCACGAATTCATGCACCAGGCTTCTAGAGTATCTATCTATATATATAAAAGCCCAAGCGACCCTTCGACCGATAGCTATGATGCACACTGACCACCAGGGGGCAGATGCTCAACGCACAGGCATGGAAACATGGAACAGACTGATGAATCTCGGAAGGGGAGAGGGTGGGAATAGATTAACCAAAGATCTTATATGCATACTAGAGGCCTGGTGCACGGATTTGTGCACCTATGGTGTCCCTCGGCCTGGCCTGTGGGGATTGGGCCGAAACTGGCAGTCCGACATCCCCTAAGGCAGCGGTTCTCAACCTGTGGGTCGCGACCCCTTTGGCGGTCGAACGGCCTTTGGGGTCGCCTAAGACCATCCTGCATATCAGATATTTACATGACGATTCATAACAGTAGCAACATGACAGTTATGAAGTAGCAACGAAAATAATTTTGTGGTTGGGTCACAACATGAGGAACTGTATTTAAAGGGCCAGAAGGTTGAGAACCACTGCGGTAAGGAGTCCCAGATTGTGAGAGGGTGCAGGCCAGGCCGAGGGACCCCACTGGTGCATGAATCTGTGCACTGGGCCGGGCCTCTAGTGTTTCAATAACATTAGATGGCAGTCTACTTCAGTCGTTGCCTCTTCTCATAATTCCCTTTTGCATTCTATTAAGAAAACCTTTCCATTGAGCAGGAGCCATTCTCGCCAGGATCACCCTGCCCCGCCTAGATGCTCTCTGCCCCTTTCTAAATTAGTGCTGGAAGTCCCCTCAACAACAGGCCTCTGGTCGCCAGTCCCTGTGCCGGCTTATGCAGCCGACCTTTTCGTTTTTCTCTGGCCTCATGGCATTCCCGTCGGCTCTGGCCCTCGGGTGACGCAGCAAGTGGAACCGGCAGTGCAGTCGGGTCCTGGTGGCTGCAGGTGTGCAGTTCACGCTCGCTGTGGTGCTCGGGAGAGAATGTCCGTCACCTGCACCACACAGTGTTGTTTTTAAATCCTCACCCGAGGATATGGTTCTATTGACTTTTAGAGAGAGAAATGCAGATGTGAGAGAGAAACATCCATGGTTGCCTCCTGTGCTCACCCACCAGGGTCAAGCCTGAAGTGTAGGTGTGTGTCCTGACCAGGAACCAAACGCCCAACCTTTTGGTTGTACAGGGACGACGGTCCCACGAACTGAGCCCCCCGCCGGGGCCAACCCGTTGGGAAAACCCAGCTGTGAGGCCGTGATCACCACCACGGCCAGGGCACCCTCGGTCCAACACTTCGTTTCTAATTTGTTCTTTCCACCCTCGCCCCAACCCCCTCTCACATGTAAGACATGAAAAGCCTTAGGTATGGGAGTACTAAGAACTGCCTGTTTTAGGATCCACTTGTATTCGTTGGCTAAGGCAGGGCTACAGTAGACATTCGGACATATTTTTAATTTAGATACGTTCCTTGAAGTTTTTTTTTTTTTAAACAAACTAGGGTTGAGTACTGTGAGCTCTGTTTCTGGCATGCTGAAGAACATAAATGGAAGCCTTTTATTTCTAGGAAGCTTCTTTGAATCAGTTGACGTAGTTTAAGCATTTACTTGGATGTGAAAGTTACTTTAAATACAGAAAACGGCAGTCTCAATTTGTGCATAGAATCTATGGCACATTACCCTTGTTCAAGTCCAGAAACTTTTTTAGAAACGTCTTTCTAGTATTTCACACACTTAAAGAATAATCTCAGTGCCAATTTAAGAAGCAGGTTATCAGAGCCAGCTTTCTCATTTATCTTGGATTTTTTTTTTGAATATTATAAGGTTGGGGCTGGTTCAGGAACATGGTTGTTTTCTTGGAACAGAAGACATTTCGAGCCCTAGCCGGCGTGGCTCAGCGATTAGAGCGTCATCAGCTTGTGCACTGGAGGGTGGTGGGTTCCATTTCGGGTCAAGGACGCACAACTGGGTTGCAGGTTCGAACCCCATCCATGGTCCAGGGTGCACGTGGGAGGCAGCCAATCCACGGGTCTCACATTGATGCTTCTCTCTCCTCCTCCCCCATCCCTTCGGCTCTCTGTAAAGACAGTGGAAACTATAGCCTCACTACTTGAGTGAGGATTAAACAAAAGAAGGAGGCTTTTCAGAATTGTATTCATCTTGATTTGGTCAGTCAGAGCATAGGAAAGAAATGCTTTGAACTTTTGGACATTGTATTTCAAAAACAGAATTTAAAATGTTGTGTTATTTTTTCTACAAAACTTGGTCTTTTGCATTTTCCACACGTGTGAGTGCCTGGGCCTGTAGTATGTGTTGAGTTGTTTTTCTTTTTGTTTTGTTTTACTAGAGAGAGGACTGCACCCTCAGGCGGGAGTGACATTTATCATCAGGCACCTTAGTGTGGCCGGTGCTTTTATAGACGGAGGCAGCGTGGTGACCACAAAACCCGGGAAATAAATAGTAGCAGGAAATGCGAGCGCTCTGGGGCCTTGCCCAGAGCCACAGGAGGTTGTCATGAGCTCTGGCCCCTTCCCAGGCCCCGCCTCCCCACACACTGCTGCTGGCTCCCTGAGCACCGGGCATGGGCATGGGCATCGCAGGCTGCTCCTGCTGATAACTCATCGATTTACAGAATCAAGTTCCTGGAATTTTTTCTAGGTTATCGGAATTTTTATAAAAATAGACTTATTTTATATTTAATAACATTTAGTTTGTAATTATAACTTACTATGTTCATTTTAAACATTTTAATAAAATTTCCAAACAGATGAAACTCATTTATATCCATCCCCCAGACATTACCATTTTAAAAGTTTTGTGATTCTTAATTTATTATTTTTGTTTTTTTAGTTAAACTATTTTAAAGCAAAAGCTAAAAACTAACATGTTATTTCTTCTCTATTTTGCTGTGCATCTCAAAAAAATCTAACAAGAATGCAGTAATTTTACAACAAATTAACCATAATTCTTACTACCTTCTAATAGGTAGCCCTTACTCAGAGTTCCGTCTCTTTCGGAATGTGTTTTTGCAGTTAATGTATTTGAATCAGAATTCAAACAAGGTCCACACATTATATTTTTGTCCTCTTATGTCTCTGAGCATCGTAGCCCCTCGCCCTCCCCCTTTTTGTTCCGTGTCGCAGACTTGCTGGGGAACCCGGCTGGCTCTTCCTGTCGCGTCCCCATTCCGGGTGGCGTTTTCCCGAGGTGGTGGAGGTGGCCGTCTTGTTTTGGTGGCGTTAGAGCCTTGATGGGCTGCAGGTGCAGCTGTGTGACCGGATGCCTCCTCAGTGTGAGAGCCCAGCAGGAGTCGGAGCTGTGACCGCCTGCGCCTCCAGCGGGAAGTTCACTGGCTTTAGGCGCAGTGCTAACCTGTTCATACTGGTGCTGGTACGTGAGGGGCTTCAGGCTTTGCATAGAAACCTTCTCTCTGATGTTGGGGAGACTGAAAAGGAACTGGCTTGGGGTTGGAAGCTGTGGGATTCCATTCATAGCAACCAGCTCGGCTCAGTGGAGGGGGTGATGTCATTTTGTGTCTGTGAGAGAGGGGGTCACCAGGTTTGTAGTTCAAGGAAGTGGATCCGCTATAATGTATTTGGGTTTTATCAAGGAATTCAACAATATCTTCCATCGTATTCTTGTGTTTAAGGGCTGTGGTGTAACGAATTAGTGCCAAGCTGACAACTGTTACTATTTGGTAGACTAACATGCAAATGACTCAAGAATTTTAATTTTACTGAAACCTAATTTGAATCAACAATATTAGATGGTCACCAAAAAGCTAATGCAATTTTAAAATTGCATTAATTACAGGAATAGTGTTAGAATTAGCAGTGCAGCTGATCAGACAGGTGGGTTTTTGTGATCAATTCTGGAAACGGTCTCAGGCCAGGAGGCCAGAGCAGAAATGTGTTCAGGAGCGAAGAGAACAAAATAGCAGATGGATTGGAACGTGCTCCGGGAGGAGAGCCGCTGAAGGAACGAGCTGGAGTGGGAATGCCGTTCTGGGGAGGTGCTGGGCTCGTCGTAAACCGTGGCTCTCCACTGTCCCAGATGGACACCTGGGTGGGTGCTGTGGCCTCTAGTGCACAGAGGCCAGGGACGGTCTAGGCATCCCACAGAGCCCTGCACGGCCCCACGGCCGAGAGTTACCCGTCCAGAGGGTCAGTGCCGAGGGTGAGACACTGCTCGGCCGGCACTAGACCCATAGAAGGAAAGAACCGCCCGACCTCGTGGCTCGGAGTGTACGCAGAGGTACTTTCCATGTGTGCGTGAGCGCTTGTCCCGTGTCCTTACCCAGGAGTCCATTGCACTCCACTCCATTTCATTAATAACTTGGAAAAATGATCATAAACACAGTTTGAGTGTAGGTCTAAATGATACCAAAGGGTAAGAGTAGCCCAGTCATGGAAGCTGTGTGAAATGACCTGGGCTTTGTGTGGGGCAGTGCTTTCTAGTTGCTGAGCTGCAGGAAGAAAGGCTACCGCGCTCAGCGAGGCAGTGAGTTCCACGTGACGTAGTGGTCAGGGCTTTTTAACTTGAGGTCTGCTGATAGGTTTTGTGGGGTCTTTGAACATGGATGAGAAAGTAATTGCATCCTTATTTTCAGTAAATAGACTTCTACTAACATCTAATTGAAATTTAGCATTTTTATCACTTAGGAGTTTATACTCATACCCACCTCAGCATTAGAGTTGTATGAACTGACTCTAGATACTTATATTACTACTAGTGGCCCGGTGCATGGATTCATGCACATTGAAAGGAAATTAATTAGAAGAAATATTTTAATATCGCTGTTCACCCTTTCTCTATAATAGAAGTGTCAGAGGTGAAAGAAAATTAGTAAAATGTACATGAAAATAATATATAAATTGATTAATAAATAAACAGTAACATATAACAACAACAAAGACATGATATGAAAACAACAAAAACATGATATAAAAACAACATTGATATAAACAAGTGACTGATAAAGTGATTAAACTTATTCTACTATCTCCCTGTATGCCACATTAAGAATAAAACACTTTCAGAGTGCTTGACTAATTTCCCTTGTGATGAAGTATTTACAACTTTAACATCACACGCTCTTAGAACTCATTAACATCACATGCTCTTTGAACTTGAGAGAAAGCAACATATAACTGACCATGTGCGAAAACGGGTTCAGGTAGGAATATTCCTACTGTGTCTAGAGTTTGTCCTTGTCATTTATTAATAGTCATCACAAATGCTGGCATCACGGGAAACTGTCTTTGAATTAGTTTAAATGGGAGGCCAGTGTCAGACGGGACAAATCAGTTTGTTAACCATTAATTTTTTAAAATATGCCCAGTTTTCTGGAAAATTTATATCATTTGGAGAAACGTTGCCTTCGCTACAACACTGAGTAAATTTTCCATCAGATGGTTTTTCATCGGAGAAATTTAGGGATAGGCAACATTGACATGTCACAGCCACTCCACCGCAGCTGTGTTGGATAACTGCACCCTCATCTACCTCATTTTCGCTGTGAAGGCAGTTCCTGCCAGTATTGGTCGTGTTTCAGACATATCCTGTCGATAACGTCGCTTTCTTTCAGCCTCAGAGGTACGTTGTGCCAATAGTTGGTCTTCAGATGCATTCTGTCGACGATGCCGGCTTCTTTCGGCTTCAGAGGTGCATTGTGGCAATCGTTGGTCTTCAGGCATATTCTGTCAACAATTTTCGCTTCAGAATGTCAACAAAAATGCGACCTCATTACCTGGAGCCCACAGCCACCGTTTTCCGGGCTGGGCGGGGCTGTGGGCTGCTTTTTGTGCCATGGGGTCTTGGCAGTGTCGGCTGCGATTTGGTGGGCTGTCGCTCTGGGGTAGTGGTGGGGCCTGTGTCCCACTTGGGGGAAGCTGAGTGTTGCTTTGTGGGTGCCAGGTCCACGGTACTAGGTCGTCCGTGGTGCTGTTTCTCTGTAAATGGCTAGTGTGCATCACAACAGGTCCTGTGTGGAGCGTCTGCCCCCTGTTGGTCAGTGCGAGTCGTAGTGACTGGTCGGAGGGACACTTCGCACATTAGCCTTTTATGTATACAGATAGCGCAGGTTTTAGTATTGTAATAATTGTGCTTTAGTGGAATTGTTCCCGTTGTAATGCTTTGTATTTTATTTTATGGTGCGAACAGGCTATAGGCTTCACCAGACTTCCAGAGGGGCTGTGGCCAAATCGGTTATACCCTCTGGACCACGCAGGTGGCTTTAGGGTTGTTTTGTATGTATGTTTGTACAAATGTGGTATTTAAGATCACGTCAGAAATATAGACATGTTATGTTCTTTAATCATGAATGTGGTCATTTTGTTCTACGGGTTTAATGTATAATTGATCATCTTTCAAATCCCCAAGATACATTTGTATGGTAGTTATTCAGATACAGAGATGAAAATGTGTTGAGAGTACTGGGGTAGAACTTCTCTCTGACCTCCCACACTGCTGGCTGAGGGTGGCGGAGATTTCTAATTCCATTGGAGTCTAGCAGCAAAGCACAGATTGAGCTTGTCTCGTCAACAAATGGTTAGCGGATGTGAGCAGTCAGTCGTTAAGTAGGTAATGTTGGCAGTTATAACAGGCATTTTAAAAATATGTCGGCTCATTGGTTTTCGCAGCAGGCTGTGCTTTCTGGCACAGGGTTTTGGCCTCACAATGTTTAGGGGTTGGATACTGGATTAATTTTTGTTCAAGTTCATAAAAGGGGAGATCTGCTTGTGGGAAGAGTAAGCCTTAGCCTGTGAAGATATTTTACAGTTGTTATTCCTTTTGAGCTTTCAGAAGTACGGTTTTTCCTGTACAAATTTTATATGATGAAATGCATATAATTTTAAAGAGTATTCAAGTCCTAGCATTTAAAAAAGTGTTTATACAAGATTCCAAAAACCCATATTCAAGTATTTTTTCTATCCTCTACCTAAATTATTAATACTCAAGTGTTATTACTGTTTTTTTAAAAGTGAGTCAAATGGGTATTGTCGAGTTGGTGGTTTTATAGTAACGTGTGTGTTTGCGATGAAGTGGTCCATCCTGTCAGCAGCTGTTTCCTCCAAGGTAGGGGGCATGGGGGTCACCTGTTGGAAGCTGGCATCGGTGGTCACAGGCCAGGAAATGGGTTTCAGATCCATGTTGACCACGGTGAGAAGGAAAGGGACAGGTGCGGTGGCCTGCTGAGGTCAGACCCGGTGGTGCTGGTCAGCTCGAGCGAAAGGGGCCCGCGCTGCCTGGGCAGTTCCTGCTGGTGCGGCGCGGAGGCCAGTGATGGTCGCGTTCACTGGTTCATGAGACACTGATAAAATATTCAGAAGAAAATCTCCATCTTTAACTTCTTGCTTCCTGCATTGGCTCTCTAGTAATTTCATAATATCAAACATTAAAAGTTGTCCTTAAATCAATTCCAAGTAGTGTTCCATTTCTCTTGTAACACAGTAAACCCTTGATTTTGCGGACCTCGATTTAACGAACTTCAGATTTAATGGACAAAGTTTCTGGTCTGTATATCATATGTGAAAATTAATACCCTATTAATTTTAAAATGCTTTTAACCAAGATTTGCTTATTAAATTAACTGGTTATTTTGTTGTTGTTAATTCACTGTTATTTTTAACAAGCTTAAGTGGATAGGCCATATGTTGGAAAAAACACTGTAGTTTCGCCCACCTAAATAAGGAATACATCGCTGTAACTGTAGTCTACATAGTAAACCCAGGGCTCACCGCTCGTAAGCAGTGTTCAGGGAACGATGAACACGCGATCACACCACATTGACAAGGTCGTTGGCTCTGTGGTCATGTGGCGTGACTGTCTGCAGCAGTTTTAACGGAGGCCAGAAAATAACCTGAAGGAAGGGAGCAGGTGGTGGCTGCATGGCCTTTGCTGCCCTTTGAGTTAAATGACTGCAGGTAGCACACAGGGCCACCGTGCACCCACTGTGCCGGCGAGGGTGCAGGCAGGTCCTGAAAGCAGCTGCTAAGAGCAGGCACTTCATTGACATATCGGAGGACCTGCAACTGTGTTTTTTATTTTAAATACAGTTTTCTCTTGGGTGGTTTGTATAACCAACTCTAAGGAGTGAGTGCTTTTTTTGAAGGAAACATCTGTCTTTGTAAATTACAATGATTGGCTACAGCATTATCAGACTACTAGTGACCCAGTGCACGGATTCGTGCACAGTGAAAGGAAATTAATTAGAAGGTGGCCAGCGGGGTGGGACTGGGCGAGATGGGCCAGACATGCCCTGGAGCCAACCTCCCGTGGTCCTTCTCCGGCGTCTGCGGAGTGAGCGGGGTCCCTCCGGCAGGTGGGGTCCCTCAGCCTGGCCTGTGGGGATTGGGCCGAAACCGGCTCTCGGACATCCCCGGAGTGCGAGAGGGCACTCTGCAAAGTTGCTGTCGTACAGGGTGTGGAATGCAAACATGTGTGCAGTAAGCCAGATTCGGGGTCGACAGTGCCCCAGCAACAACATAACCCACGGCCTAGGGTGGAAACGAGCGGCCCTGCGAGGAATCGGGCTCCCTCCTCTCTGGTTTTGGGGTGCATCACCCAAGAACCACTGCTGCCAAGTCACTGCAGCTCAGCAGCTCCTGCGTTGAGCTCTGCCCCCTGGTGGTCAGTGCGCGTCATAGTGACCGGTCGGACGGTCAGATACTTAACATATTAGCCTTTTATGTATATAGATTAGCCCTGTCATCGAGACCTCAAGGCTGTTTCTTAGGGATGTGAAGGTTTGTTTTCAAGAGGGCTTATCAGTTGGAAACAGCCACACGGGGAGAAGGGAGAGCCGGATGTTGTTACTGACTGCTCTTCTTTCTGTGTGCGCAGCCTCATGTTCCGGCTGTCGGAGGAGCTCCCACAGCAGTGGGAGAGGCGGGAGGGGGACAGCACTGAGGGCCAGGTGGTGATGGCTAGATGCTGGATATGGTTTGTTCGCTCCTCCAAACAAGCTTATTTGGGGAATTTCACTCACGTACTCATAAACTCACTCAAAGCTATTGAGTGAAAGGCCAGCTGCTGTCCTGCTGCGGGCCCCCAGGGCTACCCCTGTGCGTGGGGGACAGGCTGGGAGACGAGGCGGGCGGTCAGGGCAGGCCATAGACCGCTCTGAACTCCAGGCTCCTCCTCCTTATGCATCCACCTAGTTCTTGGGGAGCTCCTCTGGGGCCTAGTCTGAAGAAGGGGAGGCAATCGCATCACATCCAACTCCCTTCACATGACGAGAGACTGCGAGCATGGAGGTCAGAGTCCAGGTTCTGGGCCGGGAATGCTGGCGGCTTGTGGGCCCTGCTGCGTGGCCAGCTGTGATTGGAGGACCTGTTCCTTGCCCGGCACCGCGGGGGTGGTCACAGCACCACACTCCGCGCGGGGCTGGGTGCTGACCTCGCAGGGTCTGGCATGGGGCCTCCTCGGCACGGTAGTCACAATTATTCCTGGTGTCTGTCCTTCGGTCACCGCACTCCCAGGGTGGAGGTTCAGGAACTGGATTTTATCAGCCTCCTCAGATTGGATAAAATAACAGCGGCCAAACTTAGAATCGACTGAACAAATGAACAGAGTACTAAAGTGTTTTTTAAGGGAATATTCTGGTAACAACTGTACTCAGCTATTTCAGGCAAACTACATTGTTAAATATCACTGCTCTGGGCAGGAGAGCTATTGCTTGCTGCTGACACTCTGTCCTTAGGGTTACTCTTTTTTTTTTTTTTCCCATTTATCTCCACTTCCTCTGTAAGCTTCGTGGCTGAAGCACATTAATGCTGGGACTGTATGTTTGCAGTCTCCTCTGCCTGGGAGGGGCCTCATAGGATGAGGGATGAAGGACATGGGCTCTGCTCCAAAGGGGGCCTTTGCCAGTTCCCTCGGAGTCCTTGTGATCTCGCTCAGCTGGCATCCCTCGCAGACACGGGCTGTGTCTGTGTCCGTACTCTTTGGTAGTTGGGAATTGTTTTTTGACAATTCTCAGAAACTGGTGCTTCCGTGTCTTTGGGGACCCGTAGGTGTATATGTAGCTGTTTCGTTCTCATCACAAATGATATACAACTAGTCTTTTAGCAAAACGATGGCGTCCCCTGGAGGCTCTGGCCTTTCTGGTCTGACGGGTTCTGCAGGGTGAGCGTTGGCAGGAGCCGGCGCAGTGTGCCGGTGAACACGTGGGACTGACGTGAAATACAGGGGACTCCAGTGGTGGCGGCGGACGTCTCAGCGTCCTGGGATAGAAATAGGACTCCCACAATAAAAACTTCAATGTATGTTTTTTCTAAAGTATTTCAGGGGCCTCTGGAGGAGGCAGTGGGTGAGAGCGAAGCAGGAATGCAGAACTTGACTGATTGCAGAGGGTGGGCCGTGGTGGCCAGGATGGGGTGAGGAGCCGGAATCGGGGCGCAGAGAGTGTGAGTGACACACAGTTTGGGGGTTCAGGAGCAGCTTTCACGCGCGTTGTTCCGTGTGAAGGTTTCAGGATCACAGCGGAACGCAGAGCTGGGAGCGGGGACGTCTGAAGAGCTGGCTGGACAGGCAGGTGTGCGGTGCAGCGCCCAAGCAGGACCTGCATGGAGCTCCCATTTGCTGATTCACCCGTGACAAGCCCCACCTCAGCCCAGAATCTGTGCTCAGTGCTGTTTTCCCAACGCGCATGTCCCTTCGCTTTGGTTTCTCTGGGCCCGTGGGGAGCGGAGGGTCAGACAGAGTGAAGCTTGGGGGTGGAAATGTGCCTGTTGTCTCACTTTCTGGTGCAATTTTCATGTCGTTTATATAGTTAACCCCATTCTAAGGTCCTGTTTTTCATACTTTTCTCCAAATCAATACTTGTCACGTCCGAATTATCCATGAGGAGTAGCTGGTGGATTGGGGAAGCAGAGGGGAGCTACTGGGTGGGCTTTGAGCGCTGTGGCCACGGCTCGGCACCCGAGAGTGCGGGAGGCCACGGAGCAGCCGAGGAATGACTTGGCTGTCACGGGGCTCGGATGGTCTGGGTGTGTGGATGGAATGACTGGGCATTGGGGGGGGGGGGACGACTCCTGCCGAGCAGCGGGAGCCGCATTAGTGCTGGAGCCCAGACTGACCCCGGCGGTAGAGGTGGCCCTGCCCTGCCGCCTCCCCAATGATGTGTGGCCAGCAGCAGACAGAGGCCTGCGGGATGCGATCCTCCGAGAGTCCTGGGTTCTACAGCAAGGGCCTGAGACGCAAGTGGTCTCACCCACGTGAACTGTCCTACCTGGTTAAAAAGGGAGGAGACGATAGGGAAGGGCGTCCCCTCGGGCCTGCTTGCAGTGCTGCTGGCTGGAGTCCATGTCGGTTTCTCTAGAAGGAAGGTGTTGAGAACAGTCTACACTGCGGCGGCTGATTTGGGCAAGTAGTTTACTTTGAAATTAGTTACAGTCACATTCTACAGTTTCCTTCACTCTCGTTCACGGCAGGAATGAGGCCGGCGTTCCCGTCCTGTTTCTATGATCTTGGCTGGACAGGCTCAGGGACAGACAGGCAGGAACTGGCACTCACTGGGTCTGGATGCAGAGCTGGGTTTGCCACATAAATGCTTGAGCAAGACACTTACGCTGTGTGAGTTTCATGACCAGGTCTTGGAAGTGGGGTGTACTATACCTACTTAACTGGGTTGTTGTAAAGACATAGTAGAACGATGCACGCCCAGGGGAGCTGGCACTTGCGGAAGAATCAATAAATGTTGGCCGTTACTACGGCAGCGACGCTGCAACCGCTATCTTCCCCAGGAGACCAGTGAGGCAAAGAGCAATTGTACATAACTCGTCCCAAGTCACATAATTACATCTGAAGACAAATCCCCTATCTCTTCCTTTCTGTCTCAGATGTGTGGGGTAAGGAAACGTTTTTAAAAAGTGGGGAATTGCTCTGGCTGGGTGGCTCAGTTGGTTGGAGGGTCATCCAATACACCAAAAGGTTGTGGGTTCGATTCCTGGTCAGGGCACATAGCTAGGTTGCTGGTTCGATCCCCAGTTGGGCGTGCATGGGAGGCAACCGATGTCTTTCCCCCTCTCCCTGCCCCTTCTCCCTTCCTCTCTTTCTAAAATCAATGAAAACATCTTTTCTGGTGAGGATTAAAAAAAAAAAGTGGTGAGTTGCCTTTTTCATTTACTAGTGTTATAGAAAGGGGATCTTTTCAGAATGTTGTTTTTCAAAAAATGTATGATTTTGTTTTCTTCTAGGACCTGGAGTTCCATGGAGTGATGAGGTTTTATTTTCAAGATAAAGCGGCTGGGAACTTTGCAACAAAATGTATCCGGGTCTCGAGCACGGCCACCACGCAGGATGTCATCGAGACGCTGGCCGAGAAGTTCCGGCCGGACATGCGCATGCTGTCCTCTCCCAAGTACTCGCTCTACGAAGTGCACGTCAGCGGAGGTCAGTGTCCCCTCTCCTGCCAGGCATGCCCCCTCCCCGCCTCCCCAGGTCCTCTGGCTTCCTCCCGAGAGCCAGGGAGCAGTGGGCGGCGGGCGGCAGAGCTTCTGTATGTCGGGGAAAGGTCTGTGCATCCCCAGCACATGTTTGTTGGAAGTTGGATGAATGTAGTTTTACACGTGCTTGTTGCTCTGAAGATAAGTAGCGTGGCGTTTCCTGAGTAACTCACCCACACACAGATCCGGGGCACAGACAGTGATGATGGCGTGCTCCTTGCTTTTGGAGAAATAGTTGGTGTCACTCGTGTGTGTGGAATGGAACAGCACAGTGGACAATGACCCAGTTGTGTGTGAGATGGGTCGCCAGCCTTCCCGTAGGTTGTGATGTGGACAGCACGTTTCCATCGCTGTGTGGGGAACTCGGGGCGTCTGAGGAAGCTCTAGTAATTTCTCCTTGTTTTAATGTTTGAAATATCTGGAAATATTCCATATATCTATGTCAAGTAACAGTTTAAATTGGACTGGTTAGAAATGTAGGAATTTACAAATTTGAATGTTTAAGAAATGTCCAGTCATCTGCAAAAAATGTAATAATGCAGCAAATAAAGGATTGCATATAACACAAACCTAATTTGAATACTTGTTAAGTTCTATCCACAAATCCTTTTTAATTTTTTGTTTGTTTTTACTTTAAAAAATACAGCTTTCTTTATAAATTGGAAATTGGGCAAAATTTTTTGTAACGTGTGGAATTCAAGTATGGCCAAACATCCCCCCCCTCCCCCCAGTGGTATGTAATGTAGGCCATTGTTGTTTATTACTTTTTTAAAAAAATATATTTTTATTGATGTCAGAGAGGAAGGGAGAGGGAGAGAGAATCATTGATCGGCTGCCTCTTGCACACCCCACGTTGGGGATGGAGCCCGCAACCCCGGCCTGTGCCCTGACAAAAGCGAACCCTGACCTCCTGGTTCATAGGTCAGCGCTCACTGAGCTGCACCAGCCGGCTGTTTATTACTTCCTTAAGGTTACAGGGTCTCACCTGCACAAGCAGTCCTGGCCCGGAGTGACGCAGGACAGCCGCGTGGCTGGCTGTCC
>NW_005353666.1:830000-836603 GCF_000412655.1 Myotis brandtii | reverse complement strand
GGGTGTCCTTTGCTCAGGACCTTGGAGAGGAAGACAGCCTCCACTTCTCCGCGTCTGGTTGGTCCGTGGAAGCCACCAAGTGGAGTCTTTGCAGTAACAGGATGCAAGATGGGAATTTGAGATCTAAAAGCAGCATGGTTTTGATTTTTTTTAAAAGAACCGCTTTCCTTTAGATTTTTAAAATTAGATTTGCTTTTAATAAAACAGTAAAATGTCTTACTTGTATGGAGGTGAAAACCATGGAGGCGTAAAAAGGAAAGGAAATGGTCTCCCCCAGCCCTGAGGCGAGGGAGCAGCCAGGACAGTGGGCCTGTCCTTCCACCCCTTGGTGCTCAGAGCGGAGGGTCCCACCTGGGCCGACCTCAGTCTCCCCAGGTCGCGGAGCCTCGGGGTCAGGCAGTTCTTAATGGCACCCCTTGGCCTCAGGTCAGACCGAACACCCTATTTTATTGAGTAGCTGGATTTAGACAAATTAGTAAGTGTTTATGCTCTAACAACTCTGTGGCTCTTTGAAGAAGTAATATGCATGAAATGAAGGAAAAACTAAACTCCTTCCATTCTTAGTCACAGTTACTTTCCTCTGGAGAAAGGAAAAGGCTGCCGTCTTTAAAACGAGTAGGAAATCCAGGAAGGCAGGAGCTCCCTGAAAGTGAGGACACGTGCACTCGGGGGGGGGGGGGGGGGGGGGGGCCACGTGTGCGCTAGGGCACCTCACCCTGGTTCTGTTTGCTTTTGTGATTTAGACGTCATTGTTCTTAATATTAGTCTCTAAGCATGCAGTGTGAAGGGCTTTTCTCTAGTGCAAACTTCACAACATCATGGTAATTTTGGTTTGTAGCAGGAATGTCAGACTTCTTAATCCAGTTATTGATCTGTCACTCTGTGTTTTATTTCTCATGTTTTCAGTTGATAAGACAGTAACTTAGAATTAGCTGTGCTTCATCACTGTTTGCACACCCTGTTCACCAAGTGCCTCTGCAGGTCTGCTTATGCTTTACATGTGCCCTGTCCCCCGCCTCCCAGCTCTGCTGCCCTCATTGGAGCACAGCCTGTGCTCAGTGCCTGTTGACCTGTGCCGCCTGGAGGCTCCTGTTGGGTGGCCAGGCTGGGTGGCCTCTCCAGAGGCCTCAGTGGCCGCCTTCTCCCGGCTCCGTGAGCCCGATGCTGGCTGGGTTCTGAGGAGGAAGGAAGACAGACACTCAACTGAGCACTCGACCCCAGCACAGAACAGGCGGTGGGAGCTTGTGTTCCCGGAAGCGCATGTGAGGGGCGAGGGTCAGAGGCACAGAGCGAGGAAGAAGAGCAGCCACTTCCACGCCTGAAGATGCCACGTGGGTCGTGGATCCTGAAGCGCAACGTTAATGCGCGAGGAGAGCCTCAAGGATCGGGGCTGTCTGTGCTGTGTTAGCGCTTCCTCCTGTTGCCCATGGGACAATTTCATTTCCAGAAACAGGCTTGTTTAGCAAGGTTCTAGAAACTGTTTCCTCCCTGGTTGGTGTTTCCCAGTTCCGTTCTGAATGTTGTGAGGAAGTTGTGTCTGGCCAGGGGTGCACTGGATGCGTGGTGGTGTGCAGACGGCACAGACACCGCGTCAGGCGGTAAAGCTCACGGAGCATTTGCGTTGCATTCCAGCCTGATAGCAAGGCCTCGAGGTGATCCTTATGTCGCTCTCATTAAACGCCATCAGGACGCTGGGTGAGCCACAGTCGTCAGGTAACCACGGCTTCCCTTTTTCTCTTTCATGTTCTGAAGAAGAAAGAAGATTGGATGTGGAAGAGAAGCCCCTGGTCGTGCAGCTGAATTGGAATAAAGACGACCGCGAGGGCAGGTTCGTCCTGAAGAACGAGAACGACGCCGCTCCTCCCAAGGTAGGCCCCGCGCCCTCCTCCTCCGGGCAGGCGGCTGCTCCCCAGGGCGTCGCCATCCCGCTCTGTTTCCTCGGTGACCTGCCTGTTACCCTGTTACATTGCATAGAAATGGCCACTGACCCGCTGGCAGGCCATGCTACAAAGTAAGAATGGACAAGCAGATTAACAAGATCCAGAAAAAAAATTGGACGTTTTTGCTCAAACTATCCTTACAGCTTTGCTTCATTAAAAGCCAGTTTATTACAGCTGCTTTACTTCTTTTGAAGTTAGAAACACTGTAAAGTAGATAATGACTTAATGCTTAGTTATTTCTATATTTTTTATTAGGTTTCTTTTATTCAAATTACTCTATGTAAAATATTTGGATTTTTACTTATTGAAAATCAGATTTCATGATTCTCACCCCAGTTTTCCTGCTGGACTTGCCTGCTTGTCTGCTTAGCAGTGTGAGTTGTGCTAAAGCTCACACGCAGTGAGATGCACAGACAGTGGCGTGTAACTCATTAAGAGTTGATGCCTGCGCTCACGGCACGGTCAGCCCAGTGGAACTGGAGAACCCCCCCGGCACTCCCGGGCCGGTGGCTGTGCCGAGGCGCGTGGATGAGCCGGGCTCGGCCCCAGGAGAGCTTGACGTGGTTCTGGCGTAGCCAGCGTAGTGATCATGTCCCTTCTGTCAGAAGGCTCAGAGCAATGGACCTGAAAAGCAGGAAAAGGAAGGCGTTATCCAGAACTTCAAGCGGACTCTCTCCAAGAAAGAAAAGAAGGAGAAAAAGAAGCGAGAAAAAGAGGCCCTGAGACAGGCACCCGACAGAGAGGACGGGCCTTTCCGAGGGGAAGACGTGTGAGTTACGTGGGAGACACGCGCCTTCCTTTGTGTTCTGAGCCAGGGGTTTGAATGCCGCGGACGGTCCGGTCAGAGGGTAATGTGGGCGAACGGCGGCTCTTCTGCTGGAGCTGTTTGCTGGCAGCACCTGTCGCTCACTGAGTGAGCTCGGTGAGCAAGCCGGCCGGTTCACAGTGCTGTTCTTTCCGAGTGGACCATGGCTGTCCACGTCTTCTCTTCACCTGCACCCGGCCTTCCTTTTATTTCTGTTTTTGGGGTCCTTTAGGCAACGGTGGTTTCTTATGCACCTCACATACGCTTACCACATGCTCAGAGCTGTCACGGGCAGCGAGAGCAGCCCGGTCCCTTAAAGGGCCATGCGCACTGACTCCCATTCCTCCGCCTGCCACCCAGCCCGTCCTGGACCCCCTGACCTGCGCAGGAGTGTGGGCTTCTGACCGCAGAGCCGAGGGAACAGGGAGCCCTTGCGCTTCCATTCGCACAGAGAGCGACGTCGGGAGAAGCTGACCCCTCGTGTGGGTCTCCGGGTGGGCGCGCCGCCTCCTCAGCTCTCTGTCCAGGTCGCCCCCGGCTGTGCCCGGGCTCAGACTCGCTCGCCTTGGTGCCGACCGCGCAGTCGTCTGTGTGTCGCGTTTCTCCACTGAGGTCGAGGAGTTCACTTGGAAAGTAGGAGTCTGTAGACTTGCCAGGAGGGAAGGGGTCCCTGCCGTCACCTGAGCCAGGGACCAGAGTTTGTGTCTGCTCCGCAAATGCACACACTTCCTGTGTTTATGTAGAGTTTTTAAACGGAATATAGTCACAGTCTCAAAACTAGAACTTTCCACATGACGTCTCCCCACTAATGAGTATGATTTATAGTTCACATAAAAATTTATTCACAGATATACCTGTAGTCACAAATATGTGTATTTTAAGTAATCTACGTGTTATACTCTATTCTCTCATACAGTTTTTCCAAAACGTATGGAACCAGCTCTTTTGGTGCTTGTAGGTGTTCACAGGTTCTCGGTATTAATAATGCTCCGGTGACTCTCCTTGCTCCAGAACTGTGGGGGCTCGTCTTGTTGTTCCCTTAGGGTTTGCTGGGGAAGAATGGCTGGGGACAGCTCGGGGGCTTGCTGCCAGGTGCGCCCCCAGGAGCCCCCACACCCTCATCTCGTGCCCTCAGCACTGCTGGGGCCAGAGCATGCTCGCTCTCAGTGTAGAACATCTTCAGTCAGTAGAGTTTACTTTATCATTAGCAAGGTAATGTCTGTCGACGTGTTCATTAACCACTTCTATTCATGCTTCTGTTGCCATGACTTCCTCAGGCCTTTTCCCCCCACTTTTGATTGATTCTGCATGTTCTGTATTGAGGACATCAGCCATTGGTCAGGGATGGCATTTACTTAGCATGGAATTGCAGCCGGGTTCAGTGTATTACCGTGGGCTTCGGTGCTCACCTGCTAGGCATTGCTGCCCACGGAGGAACTCCTGAGTCTGGTACCACATAGCAAGGCTTTGTTAAGGTGGTTCTACATGAGAAAGGGCTTGTATAAATATATCGCTCATATGTGAGCAGCACCAAAGGAAAGAAGAGTTTAGAACCTTGGTGAAGGTTTGTTTTTTTATCAATTTAGTTTATGAGATGTGATATATTATTTTTAAGAAAATTAGCTACTTAAAATGAATTAAGTCACTTAGCTTGATGGAATCAAAGACTGGTTGTTAATTAAATGATTTTTATGATTGATTCCCAACCGGCGTGGCTCAGTGGTTGAGCATCGACCTATGAACCAGGAGGTCACGGTTCAATTCCCGGTCAGGGCACACAGGCCCAGGTTTCGGGCTCGATCTCCAGTGTAGGGTGTGCAGAAGGAAGCCGATCCATGATTCTCTCTCATCATTGATGTTTCTATCTCCCTCTCTCCTTCTCCTTTCCTCTCTGAAATCAATAAAAATATATTTTAAAAAATTTATTTTTATGATTGAGAATGTCATCTTCAGTAGCATCAAATTTTAGTCAAGTACGTCAGTGTTCCCTTCATATTTAGTTTTCAGCGCATCCCTCTGTACAGCTGACCCCTCGTAGGAACCATTGTGGCAATTCCCTTCTGAAAACTTAGCTTCAAGAAAGTGAACCTTGGTGAACCTTTTAGTTGTTAAAACATGTATAGTCCATCTTATTTCTTGGGGTTGGGCTGTTGTGTCACTGATTTGGTCTGTTTTAGGGTAACATGGGTGGAAATTGCTGAGATGTATAATTGATACCTTTTCCTGAGCTTTGTTAATACGCAGTAATTAACGGTATAAACCCACCATAGGATTTGAACTGTAAGTTTGTTTAGTTCGGTCTGTCAGTCGGTACTGAGAAAGTGCACTCTGTCCACATTGGCTGTGGCTGCGCGGTGAGCCCGCACGCAGCTGCCCTTCCAGGTGTAGATGGTCACAGTGTAACAGTTTCTGACATAGAAGTGTTTAAATGGTGTTGGTGTCCTTGTTTCTTACAGTGAGAATTCTCGCCTGGCTGCTGAGGTTTACAAAGACATGCCCGAAACCAGCTTCACCCGCACCATCTCGAACCCCGAGGTGGTCATGAAGCGGCGGCGGCAGCAGAAGCTGGAGAAGAGGATGCAGGAGTTCCGCAGCTCGGACGGGCGGCCTGACTCAGGTCAGGCTTCCGGTTTCCCGTCGCTTGTTGTAAACCGAGTTAGTAATTACCCCTTCTAGGAGCAGAGCCTTGCGAAGTTGAGTGAACGGGTGACGTGGCCTGTTCACAAGTGCATGTCGTGTCTGGTCCTGACTCAGTGTGGGCTCCTGTGTAAGAGCCCTGTTCACAGAGAGCGCTGTTCCCTGCAGGGCCAACCAATGGATGTGTCTCTCCCTCCCTCCTTCCCCTCCCCCTCCCTTCCACTCTCTCTAAAAATTGTTGGAGAAATAGCCTCGGGCGAGGATTAACAAAAAAAGGAAAAGGAAGGTGGTAAAAATTTTTTAAAAGGGTAAGAGGCACGCTCATTACCACCTGCCGTGTGCTAACCACGTTCCAGACCTAAAGGGGCTCTGTGTGTCACAGGACATGAGGATGAGCTGCTGAAGCGTGTAAACGGGGGGGTCAGGAAGCTGTAACGTAGCTTCAGCTTCAAATCCAGAGCAGCTGGTGTGGACACAGGGTGGAGCGAGGACGTGGTGGCACACCCCTGGAGGCTGCCGCTCTGAGGCCTGGTCTCGGGGCTCCTGACCAGCGTGGACCCTGCACAGGGGCCTTTCCCAGTCCCGGAGCTTGGGGCGGTCGCCGCCGCTCTCCTCACCGCCAGGCTTGTGCTTCTCATAGCGTGGACACTGTCTTCAGTTATTTGTTGTTTCCGTGTTAGTCACCCTCCCCAGCACCTCCTCACACCTGGATGCCAGGCACGCACGCTCGCCTGTTCAGTGACAGTGGGGCCCGGGATCTGCGTGGGTTTGCGTGGTCACACGTGTTGACAGCCTGGGCCAGCAGGTCTGTGGCCCAGTACAGTGCGGTTTTGTTACAGACCCAGTGTTTTTACTGTGAGTCAACTTGTCACATGGTAGTTTGACCATAAGTAGAACGCACACTGTGACACCAGAGTAGATCTCTGTAGAATTCCATTAAAAACATACAAACAACAACGAAGATCCCAGGATACTGCGTTGCTCTGCCTGGTTGGTTCTCTCTCCCAAGTTAGTTCACAGCTGGACAGGGTGCTGGTGTGAGTCCCGGGAGTACACTCCGGCCCAGTGCTTGGCGGCAGGTCCTTCTGAAGCACCAGCGTCTCCTGGTGTCCAGCTCAGTCTTTTCCCATTGGTGTCGTCAGTGGGGTTCATATAACTTTATCCGGGTTTTTAATTTGTCTCAGATCGATGGTGAGAAGGTAGAGACAGCGGGGGGGGGGG